>NW_008794452.1:2762792-2816094 GCF_000699145.1 Aptenodytes forsteri
CTGCCCCCCCTCCTTACTTCACCAAGAATGGAGAATTCTATCATTTCATGGTCGCTAAGCCCAAGTCGGCCTCCGACCACCACATCTGCCACCAGTCCTTCTCTGTTAGTAAACAGCAGGTCGAGCGAGGCACCTCCCCTGGTAGGCTCACTTACCAGCTGTGTCAGGAAGTTGTCTTCCACACAATATTCAATAAGATATTCAATATTCAATATATATTCAATATATTCAATATATTCAATATATATATTCAATATATTCAATATTCAATAAGATATTGAATTATATCATAACTGATGAAACTTTAAAGGAGGTAGACTAGAATGGTATGATATGGTCTAACCTCAAATCTGTCCCTGTAATCTTTATTTCTTGCATCTGTGTGGAGGGGAGAGAATTGTTAGACGAATGGATCCGCTTTGCCCCCGCCTGGGTACATGGTTTTATTTTAAATGTGTTCCAATATTTTTCAGTAGCTGTAATCAAAGTCCCACATGACTTACACAAAACTTCTGAAACGAATGCCATGGAGGCTTTTACATATTTTGGCCCTTTTGGTCAGTATATTCTAGTGAGTATTGAAGAGAGATTCATTTGAATAAGGTAATCAAATTCATGCTGAGCATGATATGATCAGAGAGATATTTTTCCAGATGAAAATGAAATCTGTAATTCTGCATGGCTCTAAAATGAATCATATTATATCTATTGATGTAATTATGTCTTGCATAAAAATACTCCTTATGAGAAGTAGTAGACCATTATAGTTGTGGTTTTACTAGAAGATAAAAGAATATAAGAGGTACAGCAATGCTTAGAAAATTAATGAGTTGTGTATAAATAAGAACATTCATCCCTCTTCCCAGTAGTGCTTTCTGTTAAGAAACAAATCAAGTAACGGAATTCCCCTTTCCAAGCCCCAGTTAACTTTGCATTTCTTTTGGTTGGGTCTCCCTAACTACAGTTTATACAGTGACAGGAAAGCCACTAGAATGGTTGGTTGTTTTCTCATCAGTTGGTGATACTGTTCTTCCTTTTCCTGAAAGGGCATTTTTAAATCCGTACATATTCTTATTCCTCAAATATCTGTTTCTGGCCTGCTGAATGGCAATGACAGCTAATAGCTCCCTTCAGCAAACCATGCCTCCCTCTTTAACTTTGCCTTTGGAAGAAATAGTCAATTACAGTTTGTATTAAATGTGAGTTTTGAATTGGATTGTACAGTACTCTCCTAATGTGAAAGCTATGACTTTATAGCAGCCTTTATAAAGCATACTTCCATAACTCATCATGTGTTCTCATTTCTCTATGTTCTGGGTATATGTATTTTATAAATCACTTTACCTTTTATAGTCTCTATACATGTCAAAATAAATTGAAACCTAAAATTGAAGTACAAAAGTAATTTATTCCTGAAAAATCCAATTGGTATTTATTATGTTAGCCACTTGGCACTTCCCCTTTCTTTCTAGAACTCACTGTTTACACTGCCATCCTCCTTGGTCTATTCTTCCAACTTAATATTTATGTGTCATTAAAGAGAACAGTCTTCTTTCAGATTATTTCCATAGCACCATCTGTGCTCAGAATCTGGAGGAAAAGTTAAGGAGTATTATAGGTAGTATACCTACTGCTTACTTGAGGTATCTTAAGTTCCACATATTGAGAAATTGTTCAGATTTTCTTCATGTGATCAAGGTCACCATAGATACTTTACCTTCCACATATCCTGGGTGGAGAGATTCGGTTGTGTGTTTTCATTATTTAGTATCAGATGGAAAGATACTTCATTTTGGTATTTCCACCACTTCCAGGCTGGGTAAGGAGCTTGTCTCCAGTAATTTGGATTTTTCTATTTAGCAGCCCACTGAAGGAAGGGGCCATGCTGCAACTGTAACCGTGTGTTGTGCTCTGCCTTACTAAGTTAAACTCTTCTGGGTGGCAGCTGGCACTTTTTCTGTGGTCTGCCTCTTACGTGCTTCCCTCTATCCAACTGAGAACAACGGTCTTCCGCAAGTGTTTAGTTGTGATTTGTGTGCGGTGTGCTCCCCCTGCCCTGCATAAGCAACGACCACCAGTGGGGGTCCTCATGGCTGCATTGAGCTTATGCTGGACTTTGGGGATGGATGGCAACATAGTAGCCAAGGGCTGTCTGAAGCAGTGACTCAAATGTCTTGCTGATGTGCAAATATGACTGTAAGTCAATCACCTTACCCTATCACTAGTGCACAGCCCAGGGCCCCTTGAGCTCTCCTGCATGGCAGTGGGCTGCACGGCGGGATCTCCCCTGAAGTAGGGATGCCTCTCAAGGTTACTCCTTGAGGCTGAGAGATTCCTTGCCGCAACAGATCCTCGGTAAGTGACTTAGAGCATGCTAAACTTTGAAATCTTAGCTAAGTGATATAAAGGATTAATTGCGCATATATAATTCTGTAGACATAAACCATTGACCAAGTCTGGGACTAGGATTGGATCCAGCCGCATTTAGACTCCTCTCTGAGACGGAGTTTAGAAAGCAAGGGGGTCCTTTCTGAACCTCATGGCTGAATGGGGGCGTCTCCCTGACAGTTTTGTCTGACCCTGTCCTCTATGCAGTAAATAATCAAGTGTACCTTGCCATCGGATCTTGTTAAATCACTGTCACATTTACCACTGAACTTTGTTAACTCACACTTTAACTCACTGTTTTCTATCAATAAAATGTATTGTTGCCTCTCTCTCTTGCGAGTGAAGTACAGTCTAACTCCTTCCGCGACAATCTGACAGACTTGATCAAACAGCTGGATCCTCTCATGAGTCCAAATCATTTTCACATGCTTACATTTTATGATTATCTCATTCTTAACGTGGTCATGCCAATTTACCACAAGAAGCCTGTTTCCAAGAGTAGCAGATTTTTGCCAAAAGCCACCTTTTGAGAATCAGGGTTGATTGGGGTTACATATATCATGATCAAAACCATGGAAAACATGGTATCTTGTAAAGCCTGAGCATTTTGTGTCCCGTAAGAGTTCATACCAGCTTCAGATCATTCAAACTGATTTGCATACCAGCTGTATTTCTCATGGTCTATTTGGGAGCATTTTGCTGCCCCACAAGATGCAAGCTCTTATTCTTTGTGTGTAGGAGATCAGTGTGTCCATGAACATCAGGGGCCCCTGTGCAGTGTGCACTTACTGCAGGACTGTTGGGCCCTGGGACTTCGTACTCAACGCTCTCAAGATTGATGAGGAGGGTGTTGAGTGACGTTGACTCTCCCTCACTGCTGGTAGTTGCTGTTCTGCAGTACTCATTAGCTCGCTGTTGACTGGGATTTCACCTCTTTGTAATTGCTTTTCAGCAGGGCTAGTCATCTGGAAAGCCCATAGTGCATCCTAGCCCAATGCTTTTCTGAAATCAGGCTCATCCTCAGGCACCAGTTGCAGAAGTCATAAGAAAACCTTTTTGCCAACCTTGGAGCTGTCTGTGGTTAGCCTCAGGCACAGGATTTATTACAGTGTCTCTCTGTCTCTTCGGAAAGCAGAATAGAAATTTCTCTTTCTGCATTTTTAATCTTCCCAAGAAAAACAAAATTTTGGCTCAGGCAAGGTATTTTTGAAGTCCTCATAATACCTTTTGGGATATTATCATCAGAATCAACTTCCTCACTTGCTGGTGATCTTTATAGATATCACTGCATAGCATACACATACATCAGTCTGTTCAGATCACTGCTTGCTATACTAGGTTCTGCTGATACACCATCAACTTCCAGACTTACTTTCTTCAGCATCTGATCGAAGGCAGTCTGCCTTTTCCACTGAGATTTCACCTTTGTTGTTATCCTGCCTAAGCTAGATTGTAGTTTTCTGGGTTTACATCACTTCCTTGGCTTTTGGTCCACCATCCAGCCATGTTTATTCCCTACTCCACAAGATTCTCTTCCTTTTCTGAAAGTATCAAGATGTACTTTTTCTTTTAGTACAGCACCTTAGATAGTCCTTCCCAGTGATCTCCCCTTTTAATCTGAATGTGTTTCTCAGTTCTGAGACTCCCAGGAATTTTCTGGTGCTGCAGTCTTCTGTCAGCTACTTCATAGCTGCTGGTCCATCTCCATGTGACTGGCTGAAAACATCCTCTTTTCTTTGGCTTTCTGCTTTGCAGTAGTCAGCAGAGAAGTCTTCTGCCGTCTGTGCTTCCTAGCTGCACTCTTGCTCCCCAGTACCTAGTACAAATGAAACAACCCATTTTCAAAGCTCATGTAATCTCCTGTTTCAGGAGATCATACTTACCTTTCTCATCATATTTCATTTTTTACTTCAGGCTATTCCAGGGCATTGGTTCTGGCTGGACTTCTCAGCAGCTCAAGTAGAGTTGCTCAAATGAAGCCTGGATATTGCAGGTGACAAGTTTGTGTACGATGCTACGTGCTTTGTGAAGGCTCTGGCACTGAAGTGCTGCAATTGCAGCTGGTCTAACAGGACAACATCTTTTTGTAGATATGATAGAGAATTTGAGGGTGTTTCTAGGTCTTTTGATTTGTGCTGAAACTTCATACTGTGTATTTGGAGAATATGGGATCCTGCAAATGGTACCATTCATGTGTCACATAGATTTCCAGTGCTGTACCTGAATTTGTCTAACTTTGTTTCAGATTTTTTAGCAATCATTGGACATCTGAATTTCACCAGGTGCTCACCTTTAGCTGGAGATGAAGCAAATCTTTTTTCAGTAATTTTCCCTTAGAGCCATGAATGCTAGTCGCTAATAAGTGAGGAGAACTGAAACAGATGCAGAAAATTAAAATCAATCGATTTTATGCATAACAGTAACAAGGCGTTTTATCTTGGTGACAAACAGTGCTATCTTAAGTAAGCATTCATTTGACCTAGTGGCTTTGATATCAGTTGCTATTAATATCGATGTAGCACTCATTAACAAGCCTGCAGCTCTCAGGGATTTAGCTGAATCGTAAGTAAAACTAGATGTGAAAATAAACTGACCTATAAGCAACAATTTTTTTTAGGAAAAAAAACAAAAGAAAAACATATTAAAGCTATTCCAACATAATAGAGGAGATTAATAACCATAGGCATTTAATGAATACTATCTTATAAATAGAAAATAGATATGCATGATAAAGAGTTTCTAAAATTAGAATTTGTCTCAGATGAGATATTTAGAATAAGTTTATGTGGCCATAGGAACAAATAAAATAATAAACGGATGACCAGCATAAATGCATAATTAATGTTGTGCGCCAAAATGAACAAAGCAGCTTTCGTGTTCCCAGAAAATTGAAGGAAGCCCTCTAAAAGCAACTAATTTGCAATACAGAGCTGATGAAATAACATTTGCAATTTGTCTCAGATGAGATATTTAGAATAAGTTTATGTGGCCATAGGAACAAATAAAATAATAAACGGATGACCAGCATAAATGCATAATTAATGTTGTGCGCCAAAATGAACAAAGCAGCTTTCGTGTTCCCAGAAAATTGAAGGAAGCCCTCTAAAAGCAACTAATTTGCAATACAGAGCTGATGAAATAACATTTGCAAACGTTTCTACTGTGTTGGAAGGCTGAAAGGATACATATCAATTCCCCTGGATTACAAGGTAGGAATTGAAATGATTTCAATGCCTTCCCCCATTTCACCAGCTGCATACCTAACCTGACATAAGCCCATAAGCTATCTTTTAGCTTCTTCCTCTAAAAGTTACTGCAAAACTCTTGTTTGATAGGTCTGTATATCAGATTCACAGCTGTATCAGAAGCCTGAGTCGGTATGCATTTACATAACAGGACAGTTCTTTCTTCTTCTTGCAATATCTCTAGTTTAGCCTATATATTTTTTTAAAACTACAGTAAACTTAAATAACTGGATCAACACCAGTTTATGTCAGGTAAACCTACAGTTCAACAGGTTTCTTCATTTTCCTTCTTTAGATTATTGTGATAGTACTAGTCGGACAAGGAAGTTTTAATTATCGATGCTGTGATCAAATCTGATGATGTCAGGAAAAACTAGAGCTTTATTTCTGTTCTTTGTGGCATTCTATATGCAATTAACTCAGCTATCAGATGAGGAATCTGCATTAGAGCTCATTGGAGATCTCAGACAGTTGAAAAATATCTGTATCTCTTTCCATACCTTAATCTGACAGACGTTCCTGCCTTACTTCATTTGAAATGAACAGCAGAAGCATAAGACAAATTAGTGTCTGTTTAACTCGTTACTGAGTGTGCTGGGCTTCCTTGCAGAAACAACTGTATAATAAATCCTTTTTGGACTTCATCTTTTGTAAGAGCAATGCTATTTTCCTCTATAGTGACCATCATCATCTCATTGTGTTGCATCTCATGATGCAACTATCTCAAAATAACAAAAATATATTTCTATAGGCCTGCTGACTGAGGGTAGTTTAAATACTTGTGTGATAATTTATAGGTAGGGCTACATACTTAGAAAGTGATTGATTCTAGACAAACTTAGGTTGTTTTCATTTTACAGGACATAGTATACAATCATAGAGCTCATATAGAATAGATGACCAAAGATGATAATGAGAGTGCAGAGTGTAGACATTTCAAAAAAACAAAACAAAATAAAGGAATTGAAAAATTACTGGATAATTACAGGTCAGAATATTGCCAAAATATACTTTTTTGGCAATACTGACATTGGAATTGGTCATTTTTTCCTATTTTTCTGTGAACAGTGGAGAAAAGGAAGAAGGGGAAGAGGCAAGGACAATTCCTATATTCTAGTGCAAAGATCTGGGCTCTTAACATAGCTTTTATGCCAAGCTAACACTTTCACCACAAGGAAAAATACAGGGAACCTACCTTTTAACAGAGAAATGGAGGCCTTCAATCTGGGGTTTTGTTATCATTTCACAGAAAGCTTTCTAAAAGCTCTTTCTGGTCAGGATGGAAGAATTTTAAAATTACCATTAAGTGGATCTGTCATCCTTCAATCTGCTTTAGGAGTCACTTTGAGAAAGAAAAGTACTCCAGGAGATTCGTTACCTTACATTCTAGCAGATATCCTGAGAAAATCCATCTAATAACAGGAGTTGGAGGAAAGATTGTATAGCTAATTTGTAGCCAGTGTAAATACCCCCCAGGTGAAACAACACTCTGGTGTAGGAAGAAGACTGGTTGACAGTCCCTTTTTAGTAATCATTCACTAGCTGTGTAGCCACTTTTCTTTTCAATGGCTTACTTCCTACATCTGGAAGTAGCTTCTCTTCCTCAGCAGTTTGTTGTTTAATGAGATATAAATACTCCTGTGAAATGCTTTCATTATGATAAAATTCTTTTAAATTGCATGATTTTTCATGGTGTTTTACATTAGGCTTGTGTGTCCTGTAGAGCACTGGGGGTGAATCAACGTCATATGATGACAAAGACTGGTTATCACCACTCCTGCCTAGAATACTGCGGAATCTGCACAGTGAGCAGAAGAGGAATTTCAGGAAGATAGAAAGCATAGTTTCATGGTTAAGGCAGTAGAAAGCTGCTCCAGAGAAATGGACTCTCCCTATATACCATATCAGCCTACACCACAGCATTCATGTGTAATCTAAACAAGTAATGTGAGCTGTAATTTTCAGATTTTCTTGACTGCATGCTATTGACTTCTCAGGTGACCACCTTTAAAGTCAGGGTTATACTTTTGGGAAGCACCAATGCACTGAATGCATCAGATGGACAGTACACCCCAGATACTGGCGCCAATACTGTAAAATATCTTCATTAATGACCTGGATGATGAGACAATGCCCCTTGGCAAGCTTGCAGACAGTATAGAGCCGGGAGGACCAGGTCCCCCATTCTGGGGGACCACAACAGGGTGGAGAAATGGATCGATGGAAACCTCATAAAGTTCCACAAAAGGAAATATATTTACAAACAAGTGCAGTCTTGTGGAGTTGAGGAAACAAATCAATAACGGACACTGTGAAAAACACTGCCAGTAGTGGCCAAGCTGCTACCATTTCTTTCCGAAGGGAAATTCACTGCAACATTGGTGATTCCTTCAGACCTGTCTGAAAGTTGCACTGCAGTATGTATCCTTGCTTTTGATTTCCCAGGTTTTAGATCACACCTTAGCATCCAATACCTATAGGCTTTTTGTCCTATCTTTTCAGGTACATGTATGAATAATGGTCTTTGATTTCTTTTTACATTTCATGACTTATTTTGTCAAGATGGACTGGAAAGTTTCTCTTTTCAGATTTCCAATACCAATGGCAAAAATCACGTGTGAAATACCTGAGAAGGGGTTGTAGTGATAACAAGAGGCTGTTGCAGTTCCCCTTTCTCATAAAACTCTTGAAATCTATAGTAGTGACCTCCAGAAGAGGCAGACCATAGAGGGGTTGCAAAGACTTCTTCCACTGAGTAGTTTTAATGAACTAATCAAAAAGGATTCCTTGGATATGAGCTCTTTCTAGATTGTTTTCATCTAGAAGTAAAATACTAGTGAGTCAGCAAGAAAAAAATATCTTCTACGTAACATAAAATCTTTACAATATTTTTCAGATCTGCTTCTGGGCAAATAGTCCCACTATACTGGAGGAAAATTAATAGAAAATGGCCTATTAGTGTCTTTATTTATAGTTCAAGACTCAACAACTCAGTGATTTATATTTTCAATTTAATCACACCAACTGATGTAAGAAATAACTGGAAATGCAGGTATGACCTTGCTCAAGCAGACTGTATAAAATTCAATGTAGCAAAGATTGTATATTGAAAATTGTGCAGTAATAAAATGTTTTTTGCATTGTGCAGCTTGCCAACTATGTCAATACAAGATAATAGTTTAAGCAAATTGCACGACTAAAGAAAAAGAAATGTAACTGGAAAAAGGAAACATAATATTGGGTTTGTGGCAAGAACTCGTTTTATATGATAAAACTAATTTGTAATTTGATCTTTAAAGCAGAACAGAAAAAGACTACTGAAGCACTTGAAATGAAAGGTCTATTATAGAATAAAGGAAGTGTGAAGACAAAGAAATAGTCTGACAGCAGCCTAGACAAGGGTAAAGGAACTCTTATTGGGCATAGCTAAACGTTGTATTCTTAAGAAAATAATTTGGTTATTTGAAATAAGGAGCTGATGAAGTTCATGGGAGGGAGAACAAGAAATAGTTTAAGAATACAAAGTTCAGGTTTAGAAATTTCATTTAATTGACTGTATTTTTATCTTCATTTAAATCTTTCTTAAGAAGTTTGGGCAAGAGAGGAAAGTTACTGAACTAGTGGAATGACAGAAATTCAGCTTTGAAAATACAGTTCCTTATTAAAGAGTTTCCCAGGTTCCATGTGCTTATGCTGAAAAGAGAAACAAAGGAGTGTGAGCAACTTCGTGCAGTAGCACAGGTCAGGAATGTGGGCCCAGAGAATACCCTCCCTGGAACAAATTTCCTGTCTCATGTGGAACATGTGCATGATATTCTGTAGGGAAATGAGGCTTTGTTCTTCCTGTGCCCTCCACCAACTCTGAGCGGGAAGTCATGCAAGTGCTTTAGGTACAGCCTTATGATAACCAAGGTCCAGAACAGGCTTACGTCCAGCTGGCTTGGAGCCCAGGTAGGTTATTCTTGGTTGCAAAATGCTGCATGGACATACCCCTGCGCTGCAAGGATGTTAGGTGTTTCCATTACAGTTTCCTTCATTTCTCTTTTTCCATCCATGCTTAGCCTCCAAAAGTATTAAGCAGAATAGCTTGGAGTGATGTTGTAGCTCATTCTAGTGATCGTGAAGACTGATGAAGTAGGTGGGGAGCAGTTTCTGATATACTAGTCTATTGAATTACGTTCTCTGTCAGTGAAAGTGTAGCCGCTTTTCAGACCCAGCTTGTTGGCCCAGGATGTCTATATGAGGCTTTTGTCTCTAACGCTTGATGAAAGGACTTCTGGCGGGACATTAAGCGTTTTCCATTAAGTAGAACTGAGTAAAACCTGTCCATCCCCCGGAACGTGTGAGGTATATAGTCCAAATAACTAACTGAAAGGAAATTCTCTGACTAACCAAATGTTTCCACTGATGCTGAGTACTCCATTAGATAATGACCACAGGGATCAAAGAAAGGTTGATTGCAATGGTTCGAGGTATTTCCTACTAGCAACAGTGATTTTTTTTGTCAATCTCCCTCTCATTTACACCTCCATGTTGGGAAGAAGAGGACCTAAGCCATTCAGTGCAAATATCTTTCATACAAGTTAGATGTATTTTTTTCAAAGGACAATTCCTCTCCTGGTACAGCTCCTCATAAAAATATAAATTCACTAATTTGTTAAAATACCCTAATGGCCTGGCACAAGTGCACAAGGTGTGATTATTCCTAGTTATTAAAGGAAGAATCATTTAGATGCAGAAATTCACATTGCTTCATTGAAAGACTGTGTAAAACGATTGTTGAAATAGGCTTTTGGTCTATTAGGCTCCTCACTAATCTTTAGGGGGAACTCATTAACATGCTTGAATGATAAAAGGCATAAGGATAACTTTCATCAAGTGAAATTGTTAGTGGTGCATATCATGCATGAGATGCATTGTAAGTTGTGTTTATGATGTGAGAAACCTTGTAATAGCATCTGGTGCACTGCATAAATCATTGCATTCTTGGGACATGATAAATGCAGAGAAATTTAATTCTGGGACGGTTCTTAAATACAAGAAATCAATGGATTGTATAAAAATCCTCCCTCGTAGTATTTTTTAGCCTTCTGCTTATAAAGTATGAATGATGTACTCCCTCCCCTTTTCCCATACTCTACAGATCTTTAAGTACAGGGCTTGAGTGAAGAGCAGCAACACTGAAATGCTTTGGCCTGTGTCCTTTGAGTCAGGTAGAAATAGTTAATCACATGTCAGAAGCAAGCTTTGGGCTATGATTAATCCCAATGCTGAGAATTACCTTTCAAGAAATTGTTTAAGAGAGGCCATGAGTCTTTTGGAAAGAAAATGAGACAGCTTGCCAGAGAAGAATATTTTAAACATCCTATTTGTTGAATAGATACCTGGTGAGAGAACTCAGCTGAATATGTTTGAAAGAATTATTATTCAGCAAATGAAACCCTTTCAGATGACTGTTATCCCGGTTTGAAATACGATAATGTATCTTGGAAAGATGAAGAACACTTGGGCGTGTTAAAAGTGGCAGGTAATATAGGACATCACAAATTTCTGTTCAAGCCTATTTTTCTATATTTACTGTATTTCACTTGTGCTTTTATAATGAGCTGACAATTTTATCAGATTTTTGCTTGTCAGTATTTATTTGGAATAAAATTGCTAAGCAGAAACGTCTAATAGCAGAGTTCTCAAATTACATTTTTTTAATGCAGGCAAGTACGCCTACAAACCCAGGGCCTGCTCTTACAGACTTTATTTACAGTTCTTATTAATCTGATGAGTAGTCCATGTGTAAGCTCAGCCATGAGAAGACATGTAGGAAGAGATCTACACAAGCCGCAGAAAAATACTTTAAAAGATTTAATGAAATACCTGAGTTTGATAAAACAGTGCAATGTGCTGGACTCATCTGCCTGGGCAGAAGTACTCCATGTGTTTATTCAAGGACTTGCAATTGCTGAAACCACTTTCATCTCAAAGATAAAACTGTTAATAAGTTTTATTAGCAGCATCCCCTGCAATTGATGTTCAACCCATAATTCTCATCTGATCTTGTATGTTCATTGATACAGAGAGATTATGTTACATTGTGGATATACGTTGCTGGGATTTAGAAAGCAAGAGGCAACATAAATAGAAATGCTCTGCTGCTGAAATAAGTAGGGAAGGCATGCTTTCTAAGTTAGAATCTAAAGAGGAATTTTGCCTAAAATATAAAGTTCCCCTATGTCGGGAAGTTCCTTTTTTTTCCATATGAATAATTTTGGTGACTATTGATAACACTGTTCTGAAGAATGATCAAATGAAAGCAGGGAGTTAGGTTGTATTATCCGTGTGGGGATGGTCTTGCCAACAGGCACAAAGGTCTTCATCCCTAGTGAAAAGGCCATAGAGCAAGTAGGATAGTCCAGGAGGAAAGAAGTTTGGGCAGTTTCCAATGGTTTCAGTAGTTTTAAAGCTTTTTCTCATGGGCAAAGCTCAGAAAGTAGTTTATTTGAAAGTATTTGTTATGCTTACAGATGGTACTATTCTGGTTAGCACACTTTTGTCCCACTTTTTCCTCAAGACTGGGATAGTTTTGTTCATTGTTCCATTCAGTGAAGGGAACAAGATGTTTCTTAATTGCTTATGATTCAATCAACAGGCATCTTTTGCTTATGTCATGGGTAAAACTAAAGAAATTAAAATTTACCTATTTTCTCAGTGTGGCAATTACTGACATTGTTCTGAGCTTGTTTTATAAATGGTGTGGGTCTGATTTTTTAAAAATGACTTTACAACATCTTTTTTTAATTTGTCCACTATTTCTGGCCCACCAGAGAGTGTTTGAAACCAGTGTGTAAATAAGGTATAGTAGTTAATAATAAAACTTATGCAACCTTTACTACTGATAGTATAAAGCTTGCACAGGAGAAACATGAAGCAGATGTTGCCTTCCTCTTTTAGCAATAGCAAGGTCAAAACTACACTATAGAGCCTTTGAACTCTTGAAGTCCATCAAACTGTTTATGGTTTTACATTCCCAAAATAGAAAAGAGGCAAGCAGCAGGGAAGTGCAAAATGACCTTCATCTTCAGTTCAGCACAAATGTAATTTATGGTCTCCTTTAGCAACTATTTCAAAAATAGCAAACCACATATTTAATGTATATAAAACCAAAGCCAAGTAGCCTTGGTTCAGTATTTCACTTTGTAGATGGAAAAGGACAGATATTGAAATACCATAGCTGAGAACATGAGACCCTTAAGAGGAGTCCTTTTACAGTACCTTCTTTTGACAACTCTTACCACTTTTACCCTTGTTTATTGTACATTTGCTATATTAGCTGACACCTCATTGCTGATTTTCCCTTTATCATGTTGATTTAAAAGCTCCCTAGCTTTATATGTCTCAATAGTTTGAAACAGAAGAAGGAAACATGCTAAACAGAGGGACAATTACAGATAACGTATTGCAGTTCAGAAATATGAGAGTGTTGCCCTAATTTCAAGCTCTTTGGTCTCTTTTATATTATTAACATTAACTCTTAGAAATATTTTAATAGCCAAGTGGACCAAGTCTTTTGATCTCAAATTCATAAAGCTCCATTTATTCCAAAAATGGTAAATAGAACAAGGAAGAATGTAAATGGTTGTATGACTGTTACAGAAGGTGAAATGCAAGTTCAGATCCATCAATAAAATAGAGAAAATTGACATGAACATTAAAAGAAATTATAGATATATTACTTACAACAGCTGCACTATTAAAATTAATTCACAAAACTGTAAAGACTGGTCCCTGCTTCATATTGATCACTGGATGCATTCCATTACAATGTACAAAACTAGGAGGATTTATACGCACCAGTGTAATAAGGTAAAGCCTTAACATCTCAGTGCAATGAATAAATGCTTTAATTAAAATGAATAAGAAGCAAGTCTTTCTTTGGTATGTTGCATATTTTATATTGTCAGAGTTTCAGATGTACTTAAGATACTCAGCTGTTTGTTCAAAGAGAGACAGTCCTTGCCCAAAGAGCATATTTGACTGGGTAGAGGAGAAAAATAATGCTTTTGTTGTGTAATGTCACTGGTGAGAAGTATGTCCTAGTTCTGGCAGAAGTGGTACATTTCAGAACCCTATAGCATTAGATGCTTTTTTTTAATTTAAAATTTACACTAGGAGCCAGAAGAATGAAAATATTTTGAAACAAAGAACCCAAATGCTCAAAACAAAGCAAAATCTGTGTTACTGAAAATAAAGAAATTGTCTTATTTTTGTTAGTGTTGAATTCAATTTAATTTATATACCTTTATATTATTTTGTCTGACTGGAAAGTGTTACCTCAGAAGAGGCTGAGAGCTGGAAGCAAAGCAAGAGCAAGCAATGGCTGGAAGCAATGGCCCAATACAGAAAATGCTAAATCCTAGAGTGAATAATGGGGAGGCTATTAGATGGCACTGTCTTTTCTCAGGGCAAGATTCATATTCCCAGGTGAGAAACAAAGATTCAGAGGTAATACTTAAGAAGTCCAAGTTAAAGACCACAAGAAAAAAAGATGTGGAGGTAGTTGCTGACTATAGCTGAAGAGTTTTTGACAGAGGAGCTGTAGCAAAATAGTTTGTCTATCAGTTTCACTGTCCTGAGGGCTGATCTAAGTAGCTTGTATGTACTGGAAGTGGCAGGGAAAGATTACAGTTTAAGTGAGGTAATTTTTTTTTCTTTAATCCTTTTTCTGTGTGCTCTGTGTGCTCAGCTTTGCTGTTTGCTGGGTTTGGGCTGCAGTGATCCAGCGTTGTGACAGGATCCTGGGGAAAAGCTCTGGTAAAATCAAGTGCCTCAGTGTTAACCATTGAAGATTTAGGGATGCAGAGTCCCTGTTGAAGAGCAGTGACAGCGAATAGTTCCAGGTAGAGAGAGAAAGAGAGAGAGAAGACAAATCTGTTTCCAAAAGGTTGTATCTAAGAGAAAAAATGTATACAGTTCTGGTAGCGGAACATCAAAACAACATAGCTATAGAATTGATGTTCTATATCGTAACCAGTGCCATCAATGGCATTATTGCTTGGCTGGGAGATGTATAGCCAAACCCAGGAAGTTTATAGGTTACTACAAGTTAGGAAGATGCAGAAGAGTGCAGAATATCTCCTTTAATATAAATTATAAAAGAGTGCTTAGGTTTTCTGTGGAATATATGATGATGAAACGTGACACATGACAGTGTGTTCTGGGAAGGGCCTCTTTCATGTTTTTAGAGCTCTATGGGACAACAGCCATTTTGTTTTCTCAGTTTCTAAGGTGTTAATAAGACACAAATATTTTGTGCTACACCCAATGAACTTGCCTTTGTTCTGTTTTCTTTAAGCTAAAAGAAATCACTGTAGACTAAAGATGGTTTTCCATTGCTTATGGCAATCACAGCTTGAAGAGAAACTTCTTAATAATCCTGTTGTTGTTGTTAACATTACTGTTCACAGTACTGAGTGGGGAAAAAGAATATATACAAGAAAACAACTATAACCTCAGAAGTGCCTGGAAAGATTTTTGGGTTTTGGTTTGGGTTTTTGTTGTTGTTGTTGTGGTTGTTTTTTAATTCTTGAATGCTCAAGCCAGTATTAGTTGGCTAAGACTTTGTCTGACAAGTGTGTGGAGTCATGGAGAACAATCATCTATCTGGCTGTTTTTCTCTTGGTTTTAATTTCAGATGTGAGTCTGGTTGGCTAGAGTAAGGTTCCTGTATATTAGCTTTTCTTAACCTGTCAGATTAAGAAGATCAAGCCTTGTTAGATCCAGACACTTCCACTTGACTTGGATGCATTTCAGCTGAGCTCTGAGAGACATTTGGAGAAATCCAGGTTTGATTTGACAAAGCAGCTTCTTCTAACTTTTGTACAGCGCTCCATCTGACAAGCAGTGGCGTCCATTGGGAACACTATCATTTTGATTTTATATCTGTCTTGACATAGGTATCTCCCAGTTTTGCCAGGGGAAATATATTTATTTCATGATTGATATCAAAGTTTCCTCATGTGTTATCTGCCTGAGGCTGACATGGTATTATTCTTGGGCAGAGGCCTACATGCTAGGGCTTATAGGACTACTCTCAGGAGTTTCTTGACTTAGTGCCGGAAAATTGATTTGCCCTGCGATATTAGCTGCCTCTCATAGCATGTCAGCCTTGTCTTAAAAAACAGAAAAGATCAGACCCAGGAGCAATAGCAGTAGTACGAGCACTGCCTGTTACTGTTATCAAGGGGCAACAGACAGAGGGTCAAGACAGGGTCCTGTAACTTTCTTACTGTAAGGAACTATTAAAAGCAGTTACTCATAAAGCTTTAATTAACTTTGCAAAATGAACAAACTAGTCCCAACCTTCAGTGATTCCAGGTAGATCCTTCTTAAAATCTGTTGGAGCTGTTGAAGATCTTGTTAAATATCAAGTATTTCCTGAAACAGCAAACAAAAATGCCTGTGAGGTTTGGGCAGTCACCTAGGAGTGGGACCCATGGGGTTCAGGTTGGGCTTTTTGTCAGTATTTGTTCATGTATTCACAGTGAATAGAAGTCAACCCTCCTCTGGCAGACTGGAGCTGGCAAATCGCTGGCCCATGGCAGCATTCATCTGTCTAAGACCTAACTTAGGTTCCAATTGGTCAATTTTCCACATGCAGTTCTCACTATTTTACAAAGCTGGTCCAGAGGCCTAAGTACTTTCTTAACTTGTCTCTGAGCACACTGTTGGCATCATGTTAACATGCGTCAGGCAAGCAGGTTTAATTTTTTATGTTTATGCATTTTGGCTGTTCAAAAAAATATAAATTTTAACTGTTCCCTTCAGTTGTTATTTAGTTGTCGTCTTGCCCCTTCCTCCTGAAAGAGCAATTAAGCTAAGCCTAACTGCTTTGGATTTAATGTGTCTAAGAGCAAACACATGGCCAGTTATTACAGCTCGCTTGACACAGAGTAACTTTTTGCAGCACCATATGCTGGCCATTTTTTGGAGTTTTCCCTGCCAGTAGGACAGGCAGGACATTGGAGAAAATGGGTCTACTTGCAGCTTAATGTTTCCAAAACTCTTTGACTGTTTTCCCCTTCTTGTTACCTATTTCTGTCTTTCCCTGACAGCACATATGTACTGTTTTTCAGACAAAAATTTTTCTTCGTTTTTTTCCGTTCTTAGTGCCAACTCTTGTTTTTCTCTTACAGTTTTTCTGCACCATGTTCTGTACCACTTCACCAGCTGAATCTCTTGGGCAGAGAAAGAATATGTTCTTGTGCCCCCTATAATGTGGCCCCAGGCAGCAGAAAGGTTCATACATCCCATATGGAGCTTTATGACTTCAGGTGAGAAAGAAGTAATTGAAGCAGATGAATTTTAAGAGAGAACTGTTTATATGCAAATGTATTAGTGGAAGTCTGTGATTCAAATGTCTGTGGGCTAAATTATGGAAAAAGCATTTCTCAGTTAAAAATTCGTCATAAAGAACATAAAACGAACTTTAAAATACATTATAAAGTAAGAACTGGTAAAATAAATCTCAAACTACTGTAAAGCAGTTTGAAATATAACATTATATATTTTTTCCTTACTATTATTGTTTCTAATTTTAATTATTTATGGATTTATATTACTAATTATTTTTTTGTCTTCAGGTCAGTTGTTTTTAGTATCTCCCTCTTTAGCTTTTGCACCAGCTCTTCTAAGGTGTTTTTTTAAAATATCCTAAAACTCATAGGGTATTGCCTTGTTTAATTACCAGGAGTTTCTACTGGATTGGCAATGGATGCAGTGTTCTGACTGCTCTGGCAGAGAGGCTACTTTTCCAATTCCCTCTTCCGGTCAGACGATTCAGACTGGATGGTATTGATAAGCTCAGTTTAATGTATTGGTGTAATGACGTATGTAGGCTCACTACTGAATAAAGCCAACTTGAGCTTATTTTATACAGTGGTTATAATAATCATGAAAGATATCTATTTATTTTTCAAAAAAGAAAGTATTTTAAATTAATACAGCCCAGCCAGTGTGCTTGTCCACTCTTCTTAAAGACTTGCCTCTAAAGGAAAAGGTACTTAGCTAATGAGTTCCAGTAATGATTCCTGACTGCCCTGGTTTATTTCTGGGGTTTTTGATTTGGTTTTGGTTTTATTTTTTTAACCATGGAGCTTCATGTCTTGAATATCATGCTGGTGTTTTCCACAGTGGTTTTGAAAATTAGGTTAAATTTTCAGCTGATTATGTTGCAAAGTATTTTTTTTTTAGATTTGTTTTTATCACTGCTGGAGAATTATCACAAAAAATTTTCAGACAACTTGACACATTTGTTTTTTCTTTATATACTGTAACACTTGGAAATAGTATTGCACATGGAAAGAGATTAGAATAATAACAAGAACATAGTGTAAAAAATTTTGATGGGCAGCTCTTACCTTAAGATTTTGGTTAATCAGCATGTAGTGTACAAATTATGTCATTACCAAAGTAGTTCTTGTTCTGAGCAGTCCGTGTTACCCTTCTCCAGAGGTCTTGTCATTGGTTTCAAAAGATGGGAAATCTATATCTGCTCCAGTATCTCCCTCTCTCTCTCTCTGTATGTGTATGGATATATCTGAATGTGTTTACCTGCTTTAGTTAAACCTGCACCATTTTGTTCTCACTATACTCAAGCCTGCTTCCCAGCTTTGCCCAAAGTCATGTCTATGTAGACTAGCTGTAGGGTTGTTTCCTCCACATATGCCAGTCAGAAGATTCCCCAGTACTGAGGAGCTCCCAGCTGATTTGTGGTTAGCAGATATTTTGCAAAATGCACTTATTTCTTCAGCTGTAATGTAAGCCTTTCTGTGTGGGGACATCATGAAACCATATGCTTTTTGGGGCAAAGACTGCACAAGGGAAGTTCTTGACTAGCATTCGAGAAGACACTGTGATACAATTAAATGATAAAAGACTGCAATTTAAGAAAAGCCTAAAATATACATATCGTATTTGTAGATATCATAGCGGATTGATTTTGGTCCGTTCTGCATTCTGATTCAGTTCAAATAGAACCTGGAAGACTGGAAATGCTTATAAGAAAGCTGGAAATGGATAGAAATAGAGAGTAATGGCTTTAAAGGATGACGCTGATAAATTCTTATTGCAAATGTAGAACATCTTTGAATACTCTTCTCAATTATAAAGCAGAAAGCATTTAAACTTATCTGGTTACTTTCCAGTAAAAGTCCAATTGGAACAATGAGTTCACTTCTTTAGTATTTCTACTTTTCAGGAAATTTTGAACTTTTTCATTCTCCTGAATGAAACATTCTACTTTTCCAGGAACTGAAGTGTCAAAGCACAACTCACTCAAGTCAATGAAAATGTATCCACTAACTTTGAGGTTACAGATCAGTCTCTGAAACAGTTTCAACATGATTTGTCACATATGCTCTATCAGTTATTCAAGAGTTACAAACTTCTGCAAGATTTTGTGGTGTGACATCTGCCTCTACTGCTCTAGATTCACCCTGTCAGTGCAGCAGTGGATGATGACAACTGTCACAATATTTCTAGATCCTTTTTAGAAAATGATTGATGTATTTCTTGGAGATAATATACGCCCTTAAGCAGCCACCAATGTTTCAAAACTTATTAAAGCCTTTTCTCTACACTTACCAGAAAAGCACAAAATATAAGGGTAAGTTTATCAGTTAAATCTAAGAAAGAATGAGGTGTGCACAATCCCAACAGGTAAAGCGCAGTTCTATGTAGATTTCAAAGCTCACTCCAAATCTGTTCTCATTGTTAAATCGGCTTTTGCTGTTCTAAAGCCCAAATCAGCCTATTATCCAGTAAACTGAATGCAATGGCTTCAGTTGACTTTTCTGGTATACAATTTGGGTAGCAGGATCATCAGTCAACTGCTGACTGGTGCTAGTTCCTGGCAAAACCAGGAGAGCAGTTGAGACTGCAGACTGACTTACATGTAAGTGTATGCCCCTTCTGTGGCACTTAGGGGAATAAATTGTGTGTAAGGAAATTATTTTTAAAATTGCTCCTGAAGTTACATCATTCCGTAAGTCACTGATGGAATCTTAAGATCCAGAGTTGATATGTCACTGCTGAACTCTTGATAGGAAGGTTTTGAGAAGTGTGACAAGAACTTCACATTTTATCCTGATGGTCGTGTGTGCCGAGTAAGGTGGCTGCAATGCCTCATTCTGTGCATTTCAGTTCAATTTAACCATGTAGCCTGACCACAATTCAGTAGCTTATTTGCTGTGAGGCGTCTCATGCTTAGAGCATGTGGTAACACAGTAAAGCCAACCTCAGAAAAGTGTTTTGTAGAGGAGCTGGACATTTTTAAAATGCCAAAATTCAGTTTCATGGCAGTTTAGGATAAAAACTTTGAAATTCTTCTATGAAAGAGAGTGAGGCTTCAGCACAGTCTTTGCTGCAGCAAATGAAACTAAAGATACGGAAAAAAGAATGAGAGTGCTGGGAAGAAACCCCAGCAAGGTGGATTGTAGCCGGGAGGTGCTTCTTTCCAGAGAATTAGGTTGTTAACCCTGTTGAGGTGTGGAGCCACAATCCTGAAGGACTCCTGAGAAGGGGCAGTCCTAGGGCTGATAACTTATGTGCTCTTCCCAGGGGGTAGACTGATAAGAAGATAACTTATAAACTCTTCCCTAAAGGCATGGGGGTGGGCTGGTGGTGGTGGCTTGTGAGCTGTTAGAAGTGTCTAGCGGCCAAGAAATTCAGTTTTCTATTTTGAACATTAGCTACCAGGTCACAGGGAGACTCTTTTAACAATTTGGTAAAGAGAAATCTCTAAGCAGCAGCATTTTCTCGATTTTGACTTTGCTCTGAAAATAGCTTCTTTTTATTTTATTTATTCCTTGCACTTACCCCTGGGACTCTTCCATAGTTTCATTAAGAAGAATCCATTTTCCCTTGAGAAATAAAACCCACAGAGGGATGTTCTTTTTTTTTTCCCTCAACAAATCTCTGTTTACGACTAATGTCTCAATTGATATAAAAAATTTTGAAGATCACCATCTCCAGTCATTTAACATACTTTCTCATTCAACATCTCTCTTTAAAAAAAATCAACAGCCTGAAAAACAAAACTCATATGTGCATAATTCCACCATTAAAAATAATGAGTTAAGCCCCATAAATTGAGGACCTTTCTGAAAATGTAAAAATAATGAATGTTGGGTTCTTTATTTATACCTCTTTTTTTCTGGTCCTGTAACACAAGGTTACAAATTCATTTCTTAACAAGATTTGATAGGTAGTTTTAGCAAGATCACTGACAGCAAATACGAAAATGTAGTTAGATATTCTGAACTAGGTTTTCAGTTACAAAATTCCAGACAGAAGAGAAAAATATTCAAGCTACTACAAAAATTTTTTTTACTGATATTGTTATTCAAAGAAAGATCACGGTTTAGAACAAAATTTGGCATAAATTTTCCTACAAAGTTTTGCTACAAAGCTTCTCCACTGACCCTGGCATTGCAGTGCAGTTTCTCATGTTGGTGGCAGACAGGATACTGGTACACACAGTGTAGGGAAACTTGTGCATCATTAATGAAACAGCATCTGAAAGGTAGTGGTCGAATACATGCACAGTTAATTGATGCGCTAACAGCTACACAGAGCACATAACACTTTCTGTAATCTATTTGTATCCAAGTTAGTTGCTTTTCCCTCCTTCATATACCTCTGACTTTCCTGCAATTTATCTTTGTTGTTAAAATTTAGATAGTTTACCTCTTGCTACTATGTCTTCTTTAATGAGCATTCTTTCTTTGTCAGCTTCCTTTCATTGATAGCATCTAGAACCTTGCTATACACCATATGTGTACGTTATACCTGAGCCAATTTCTCTGTTGCCAGTCTTCTCTACATTTCACAGAAAAGTGAAAATGAATGAGTTTTTCACTCTTTAAATGAACATCCTGTGTTCTTGTTAAGCAATATCTGCCTCTTACTGAAGCTGCATTGCTTGCAAATCACTCGGCATATATGTGCAGCATATACGTGCAGCTTTGGTATAGGGATAACTGCGAAACCCGTTTGGAGGCAATAGCTTTCATTCAAAAGGGGATGACCAGCCATGCTCATGGCTCTTGAAATTTGACGGAATATTTTGATTACTCTTATGTAACCTCTGCTTCTGCTGTGGGAGTTTGTTTTGTAGGTTTTTGTTTACCGTCTATTTACAGGCTCAGATTTGGTTTTGGATTTCTTACAAATACTTAACTTTTAACAAAATGAGAGCTCTTCTGCTTAGACATCTGACTCCAGCATAAACAGACAGTAGTGCAAGATGAGGTCCAAATCCTTCAGAGATTTATTGGTGGTATTATGAACCTCAAAAATAAAAATAATTAGTTAAGCCCCATAAATCAGAACCTTTTTGAAAATGTAAAAATACTGAATGTTGGGTTCTTTCTTTATGCATCATTTTTTCTGGTCCTGTAACACACGGTTACAAATTCATTTCTTATCAAGATTTGATAGGTAGTTTTAGCAAGATCATCTTGGATGGAAAGTGTGCGTGAAATCCAACCAGGCCAGCCAGGTGACCAGGAGAAGAGCAAGAAGTACAGGATTTTCCATAGGAACGTTGGGTAGATATATAATACACCTAGGAAATTGAGATCTTGACAAAATATATGCTTAGTCTTGAGCCATTTTGGTACCTCTACCTTACAGTATGGTTTGGATAGTGTTCTTCAAGCATCTTATTTCTTCCCTCTTTCTGTTCTGTATTTTAAAAAATTATGTTCTCACTCTTACCAGAATAGAGTCTGCAACAACTAGATCTCCAAGAAGCAGCATATGTATCATTAAGCTTGTAGCATTGAACACTCAGATTTTACTATTGTTACTTTAATACATGCATACAGGTATGACCTTTTGCAAGGTCAAGTCTAACAAGCATATTTACATACTTGTGGATGCTAAAATTTTACATAGATTAAAAACAGTATATGGATAAGTTAATGGAAGAAATAATCACTGGGAGCAGTTTTAAAAAAAAGGATATTACCTTATCTCTGAAAGTCTCTAACTGAAATCCACCGGAGAAGTCAGAGATTGGTAGGTTTGCCAGTGCCAAAGTATCCATACCACTCATAGCCCACATCCCCCCTGTACTGCCCCAGCGAGCCCTTTCGGCTTGCTTCTGTAAGTTAGAAAGACTGCATGCAAGTGCTGCCCGTCTCCTGCACCCTGCGTGTACCGACCATTTCTGCCTTAGTTTACTGAGTGCTCAGTTACCAGTTCTGTGTTTTAAGCTGGTAACAGACAGTCAGTGCCTACGTTGGTTTTGGTTTTCACATTGAACTAGGTATTTGCTATGAAGATATTTGGAGAAGAGAGTTCTTTAGTAGTAGCCGTTAAAAACATCGCAACTTCAAAAACACATTGTAATTGCTACCATGAAAATACATACTAAATTGCTTGTAAATCAAAATTTCATGCAACACTATGATCAAAAATCCATCAGTGGATATTAGAAATAAAATGTAATGCAAATGGTAAACAACTATGTATCTAAAAATCAAGACGAAAATGCACAGTTAATATAAACTGCAACGCATGAAGGAGAATGACTCTGAAGATGATTACAGTAGCTCTGTTTCATATTTTGAAATAATAACCTCTTGGGTAGTACATTACTGCTGTTCCTAAAACAAAAATAAGTCACAAAATTGTTAGCAACCCCCTACTCACTTGGAAATCAAAAAAACCATTCAAAATATATTTCAGAATTAGTATGGTATATCTCTGGTCAAATTCTATCAGCAAAGTAGTGCATGAATTTCTAGGCAGTTTGTGTTCATCATCATCTTGCATAAGCAGGATACAAGTAGTAATCTTAGTGTCCCTGGCTTCCCTGGACTAGTGATGATAGATGCACTTTCTGGATGTGGGACATAGTTCCACCAGCTGTCAGCATCCTTCTAGATTTCTTCCATTAAATATTAAATTGTATGCATAGTGATTGAGATTGTGAAAAGACATGGGCTGCTTTCCATCCCAAAAGAATAAGTTGGAGAGGAGGTGTGCTGGTTTTGGCTGGGGTAGAGTTAATTTTCTTCATGGTAGCTAGTCTGGGGCTATGTTTTGGATTTGTGCTGGAAACAGTGTTGATAACACAGGGATGTTTTTGTTACTGCTGAGCAGCGCTGACAGAGTCAGGGCCTTTTCTGCTTCTCACCCCACCCCACCAGCGAGTAGGCTGGGGGTGCACAGGGGGAAGAAGAAGGAAGGGGGGGACGTTTGGCGTGATGGCATTTTGTCTTCCCAAGTAACCATTACGCATGACGGAGCCCTGCTTTCCTGGAGATGGCTGAACACCTGCCTGCCGATGGGAAGGAGTGAATGAATTCCTTGTTTGCTTTGCTTGCTTGTGTAGTTTTTTCTTTACCCATTAAACTGTCTTTATCTTAACCCACGAGTTTTCTCACTTTTACCCTTCCAATTCTTTCCCCCATCCCACTGAGGGGGGAGTGAGTGAGCAGCTGTGTGGTGCTTAGTTGCCAGCTGGGGTTAAATCATGACAGGAGGGCAAAGGCAACAGAATTATATGGATGTGTTTTCATGAATGGAATGTTATTATAAATACCACAAACCGATACCTCATGGAAGAAAGAAGGAAAGGGAGGAGAAAGGGAAGGAACAGAAAACTGAAATGATCAGGAGAACTGCAAATTCCCAGCCCTTGAAATCTAAACAAAACTGGAAAAGAATGGTGTAAGGTCAGGATTTTTGAATGAGTAGAACTGTATGTATGGAATGTTTTCATATTAAAATATATGATTTCATATTTAAACAAATAAAATGGTTTAAAGTGAAAAGAAAAACAAGGGGGGGGGGAGGAACATTAAGACCATTTACCTACCAAAAATTTTGGAACTTTTGGAAGGAAAACTGAGCTGATGCTTTAAAGTTATAGTGCCAATAATTTTAGTGTAATAACTCTTTTTGTAACAAAACTGGCTGGTTTGTCCTGTTTCCTGGCAAGGAATTTAGAAGTAAAGGTTTATTAATATTCTGGAATATGCTGGAATACAACAGGCATCAAAACAAATGTAGTTTTACATTAAGACCATATTTAAATATACTGTGTTACTAATACACTATATTATTAATATAGCAATATATTACTATAGAGGATATTGAAAAGGGGAGAAAAAGCTGATTATTGAATACAGTCCAGTATTTCATATGATGTTCAGGTCATATAATATCTGCCACTAAGTTATGAACTTTTGATTTCATCATCCCCCTATTTTTGGATGAGAATTGAGGCTTACTATAGGAAATATTTCATGAATCAGCATTTAGAAAGATACCTCTATCCTTGTTTATTACTTATTTACACTTTTTCAGGGGCAAAAGAAATGAACTGGGAAGCCTGACCTTAAAAACAACAACAAAAAAAGAAAAAGTGTAAGGATTGATTGATGGGATAGGAGAAGAAAGCTAAGCTGTTAGTTTGATCATTGAGAGATGAATGGGGCTGGGTTATGAACAAGATGGTTAAACATGTTTTAAACACCTTAAAAAAGTGAATGAGACTTTTCCTCAAACCTAATCACTTGCCCCTCTGCTTCTTCCTCAGCTACATACTTCCACAAATACAGTGTGTATTGGCCATTAATAAAAGTTTCCCTTAGTAAATCTTAACACTGTGTTACTGCCTTCTCTTGCAAACAAGCTCAAAGCAATTTACCCTTCCCCTGGTACTGCTGAACCAGGAACCCAGCTGTTAACCCCTGCATTGTAAGCAGAGAGTTTCCTGGAGGAGCTAAAACCTTTCAGCTTTCCGATTACTCCCTTTTGCAATTGCACACTTGAAAGCTCAGGTCTAAACCTGAATGTGTGGCCTGGATTAAAGTAGTTGCTGACAAAAGTAATCAGCTGAAAGACTTGTTTGGTGCAAATCTCTTATGTTCAGGTTTCTTGCTATTAAGAAAAGGCAAGCAGAGTCTACAGCTGTGCTGAACTAGAAGGATAGTTAAACAGCTTCCAGGGATACTGAGTGGTGACCTTGTGACATACAGTGAAGGAAATATCAAGGATTTGGACTGAGTCTGTGAAATAACCAACCTTGGACATTGCCAGCACCAAAACCACTGTCCTTGAGGCTGAGTAGTTGCTAATTTAAAATTGTGGCAGTGCTTCCTAAATGAACTGCTGAATCTGTAGATGTTTGCAGCTACATGATGTTTGCAGCCTGAGAAAAATTAAAGCTCTGTGTGTGTGCGTGCACTCACGTTTGCATCCAAGTATGGCTATGTCTGTAACGTACATTTTATTCCGATGGCTCTCAAATAAAAGTGCTATAAAAATTTTAAGCAGCTGCCCTTTCTGATAGCTGCTACCTCGGGACTCATTCCAATGCTCGTTGAAAGTCAATGACAAAGATCCCATTACCTTTAATCATGCAGGATCAGGGCCTTATATAGAATAATTTAGAATCATAGAATCATTTAGGTTGGAAAAGACCTCTAAGATCATCGAGTCCAACCGTTAACCTAACCCTGCCAAATCCACCACTAAACCATGTCCCTAAGTGCCACATCTACATGTCTTTTAAATACCTCCAGTGATGGGGACTCAACCACTTCCCTGGGCAGGCTCTTCCAATGCTTGACAACCCTTTCTCTTCCAATGTGACAACCCTTTCAGTGAAGAAATTTTTCCTAATATCCAATCTAAACCTCCCCTGGCACAACTTGAGGCCATTTCCTCTCGTCCTAGCACTTGGTATTTGGGAGAAGAGATGGACACCCGCTACCCCTGCCCCCCCCATATGACATGGTCAATCCTGCTGAGCATTTTTTCAATTAATGTTCACTTGAATTAGACCATGATTATGCTTTTGACTGCACTAACTCATTTCTGTATTAGTTCTTTGTAAATATTCTGGTTCAGGCATGTTGGTAACCAGGGAAGTCCATGGAAGCAGAAGTAGTTGAGTAAACTTTACAACAGAGTCTTGAAAGCAGGTTTTTAATTTATAAGTTCATACAAAAAAATCTGCTGCAGAGGTACTACCTAGTGAATCAAAACCCAGAAGTGTGAGTCATGCAATTCATGGGTTCAGTGATAACCAGAAAAGTCTGAAGTTTAAATCCCAAATACTTCCAAATAATGAACTGCTCACATTCAGGCCACAGACAGGGAATGATCTATTGATATTGTTTGGAACAAAATTAATTCAGTCAGGCTATTTGCTTACTTATACTGTCCTGCCCTTTACAAAAAACAGAAAAAATAATACCTAACTTTCTAAAAGATAATGTCTCTAATTTCTAACTGTGAACATGTATTTTTGGGGTACAGCCTTTGTCCATGGAGGTGGCAGAGTCATGCTTTGTCTTAGTAGAGCCTGCTACTTTTTACTGATTTTTATGTAACCCTTCTTAAAACAGCTAAATTTATTCAGACCAGAATGACTCTACAAGAATACTACATATGTCACACACGTTATGTTATTTCAGGAGGGAATAGGAAAGAAAAGAAAATCCTCAGCAGAATTGCTGCAGAAAACAATTTTTGTTCTTGGCTTTATTGTTTTATCTCCTCTACTTCATTGTGGCAGTAAAACTGAATGCAAATGAGAAAAACAGAGCAATCCCAGACAGCAATTACGTGGGATTTAATTTTGAGAAAAACAGAGCAATCCCAAGACAGCAATTTGTGGGATTTAATTTAGGAATTGAATCTCCAGCTTGAATTTTTTCTAGGCAATTTGCAAGTCACATTATTTTAAAAATCCAGAAGACAGTCTAAATTTTTTTTCTTAGGTAGAGGGGTATTTCAGCTTTATCTCATCTTTATTTTTTGTAGAAGCTGGTGATCAAAAGTCCTCTTGTTTTGGGATTGCTTGTGCAGATGTGACATTATCTCTCTCTCTGTCTCCTCTGTGCTGCTGTCTCTCTAGGTTCTAGCTAAGTGCTTTAGAGGTCCAGGGATGTCTCCTCTGTTCTTTTGATAACACGGGTTTTCTCTCGTTTTCCTTCTCTTCCTTCTCTACCTTGGCAGAATCTGGCATACAAATATGTTAGTCCACAGATGAAGGGCATCTTTTGAAATCTGTGCCAATATTTGTACCTTTTGTAATTAACTTAGGAAAATAATGCTTTCTTTTCGGAGAACATTTTTTCATGCCGCATCACTAACATTTTACGCTTTAATAAAAACCAACAAAACCTTTTATGGGGAATTATTTTATACCGTTACCAGTGTTTGATCATTTCCTCAAGGTGATTCTCTACATGAGTGTGCATATGCAGCTGTTTCATCTGAAGGGTCCATTAAAATCTTTGCTCATTTTTCAGCTCTGGGACTGGATGAATTTTTATTCAGGTCTGCTGAGCTGGGAAAGCTGGGAGGAAGGTGTTTGCATTTTAAGTAACCTTCATTGGTAAAGTTGATATAGCACTGAGCTCTGAAAGTATAGAAAAGAGATTATCTTCATTTTGTCTAAGTCATCTCCATCATGCAAGTTGATAGCCACTTTTCTTTGTAGCTATTTCTGCATAGTGGAAACTAGTTCCTGGGATGTGAAAAGCCAGGCTTTCTCATCTGCTGTTTGACAATGGGCCTGTTCCCAATTCCTATAGCCCTGCTCTTAATTCCCCATGCAATCATTTATTTCTCTCTTTTGATGTAAGTCCATAACTTTTCCCTCCAGCAATAATATGGGAACTTCTGCTTGATCCACACTCACTTGTCTTGTAATTTTGTTGCAGCACCCTCCAGCCAATAATTCATGCAAACATATAATGTGCAAATTGGATTGGGTTTCATAGAAGAAAAAACAATTCTACTCTCCATTAAGTGTGAGATTAGGATTATAATAAGGTTACATGCTAGGAAAAGGTGCTAAGTTTTTCAGCAGGGATGAACAAGCACTGAAATAATCTGCCTTAAGTTGGGTGGGTCCCATGGAAGCCTGTAAGAACAGGAGAGACAAAGCCCTCTTGGGAGCAGTTGTTCCCCCCTTCCTGCACAGGGATGGACTAAGTGACCTCTGAAGGTCCCTGACAGCTCTAGGCTCTGTTTATTTGATGATGACTGTATTTTCATTCATCAACTTGTGGTTTTGTTTATAGGTAAAAGCATCACACACTGAGGTAACACAAGCCTAGACTTCAGAGCTTTCCCTTTTGAACCAGAGCTAAGAGAGGGGATAAACTTCCTTCCCTTTTTACCCTCTCAGGATGACCTTTCTTTTCCCCATCCACACCTACCACCTGCACTAGCTATGCTCAGTACAGGACACCCTTTTTTCTTGCTTCTTATACATTTCATTCTTCGTGGGCCACCCCTATATGTGAGCTTGTCCAATTCTGCCCTAAGAGTAAACAGGTCACTGCTGCACCTGCCCTGCTCGTTCCAGGCTCCTTTGCAGCCCTCAGAGCTGAGGCTTTTAATCTACTTCAGAAGAGGGAGTGGATTTTTTCTGGACTGATGCTTCATGTGGCTCGGGCGCTCCCCTCAGCTGGCTTATATATAAATCCCATCTGAAAGGCTGCTTATTCCACCCAAAGTATCTGCAAGAAAACAACCTATGTCTTAGTATAAAGACATAGGTTGGCAAGTATCCTAAAAATACAGATGCATTATTAAACAGTCTTCTTCAGTCACTGAATGTTGAAATGCATCCTCTGGTTTTTTATTCTTTCTGAACATTTTTTAGGGTTAAGCTCTCTGTGATCATCACTTAGACTTTCTTTGCACCTCCCAGACACAGTGTATTAGTGTTAGTGTTAATATAGTGGTGGGTCACACAAAGTCTGGAAATTCTCAGACTAAAATTAGTACCTTAGCTACTGATCCCTTTCTGAGCAAAATACAACTTTAGTTTGCTTATCTAAATTAGACTGCATGCTTATGATATAGGCCTAATTGATAAGAATCTGCACTTATGAAAAAGTCTTATGAAAATGGTCTGGAGAAAGGAAGTCGCCTAAATTGTATTCTCTTTTAGGTTCTTCATGATGTAATACCCTCACGTTTTAAGGCAATTTAGTGGTGGTACCTTAAATTTTAGTGTTTAAACCAATCCACTAAGGAAAGCCGGAGCCAAATTGTTAATATTATAAATACTGAAAGCAGATTATTTTACTCTTTGAATCTATTCCTACAGTGCTACACAAAGACTCCTCCTTTGGTTATTAAAGAATTTAGGGCATGGATGAATGTCAGTGGGAGTCCGTGGAAATAATTCCATTGACTTCAAGTGGATTAGTATCAGTTTCTTATGAAATAATTGTAGGAAATCACTGTGTAGGAACTGCTACTGAAATGCATAACTCATAGAAATATCAGACTGAAAGGAATAAATATCAAGGCCAGTTCCTTCCTGTCAGAGACAGACAAGTTAGATACCTTCCACAAGCTAAAAAAGAAATACATCTTTTTTAATACATTCATAAAATATTTCACACATGTAATGTTAATAAAATTGATGTTAATTTGGAGCTTAGCTGTACTGAATCAGGACTTGGTAAGTTTCTTTGGATTATGCAGATCTGCTGTCACACAGAAAATCTGTCCATTATTGCATTTGAGGTAGGAATTCACAAAACAATTTGCAGAAACTTTATAGCATTATGAGAAACAGGATTTAACGATAGAGTATCAGATTTTTTCCTCATGCACGAGCAAATATACTCTGTTGAATCTCTGAGAAAATTGTATCCCTCATATTAATAGTCCATATCTAAGCATCTGTCAAATTACTTAATGCTTAGGTATGCTTTAAAATTTCCCTTCTTTTCAAAGAAAAAGTGATTGATCCAGATTAAAGTAATACTTTTCCTGGAAAAAAAAGTTACTTCAGGTGTTTGAGAGCTGGTTAATGACTGAATTAAATCTGATTCCATTTTTTGCTTTCCCATGTTCTATATTTATACATTTATCACCAGAGAATTAAATTATCAATTGTTTGTCTCAACTGACACATCAGCAAATGCTTATGTCATATAATTCAATATATACTAGATTGATTTCTTTTATTTTTTGATCTCTGGTAGAAATATATACAATATTCTGCCACTAAAAGTGTTTCTGCATCATCCTTATTTCCTCACTACCCCCACTGAACTTAAAAATAGGCACTGGGCAGTCCTCAACTGAGGAAAAGATTGATTTCTAATAGCCAGAAAATATTGTTTTTATTTTCAATGGAAGAATATAGAGGTAACCATTTTTCAGGGACATCGCTTAACATTTCCATATAATCGAGTTTGAAAAACATTTAAAATATCTCCTGTAATTTTGAAACAACATTGCAAGAAGAAAACTCATCTAGAACTTGTTATAGAAGATGAAATGAAGACTTATCTGTAGCTTTCTTTAGCAGTATATTAACTATACAATTAGGTGAAAGCAGATATTCATTTTCCTTTCCACTTGTTTCTTGGCAGAAAGGAATCTTCTGAAGTTGATGGTAGCATTATGCAAAAGAATACACGTCAGAATTCAAACCATTTTAGTTTAATGCAAATTTTAAAATATATTTGCATTTGTCGTGGTTTAATCTCAGTCGGCAACTGAGCACCACGCAGCCACTCGCTCACTCCCCCCCGGTGGGATGAGGGAGAGAATCAGAAGGGTAAAAGTGAGAAAAACTCGCGGGTTGAGATAAAGACAGTTTAATAGGTAAAGCAAAAGCCACGCATGCAAGCAAAGCAAAACAAGGAGTTCATTCACTCCTTCCCATCGGCAGGCAGGTGTTCAGCCATCTCCAGGAAAGCAGGGCTCCATCACGCGTAATGGTTACTTGGGAAGACAAACGCCATCACTCCAAACGTCCCCCCCTTCCTTCTTCTTCCCCCAGCTTTATATACTGAGCATGACGTCACATGGTATGGCATATCCCTTTGGCCAGTTTGGGTCAGCTGTCCTGGCTGTGCCCCCTCCCAGCTTCTTGTGCACCTCCAGCCTTCTCAGTCGGTAGAGCATGGGAAGCTGAAAAGTCCTTGACTAGTGTAAACACTATGTAGCAACAACTAAAACATCAGTGTGTTATCAACATTGTTCTCACCCTAAATCCAAAAGACAGCACTGTACCAGCTACTAGGAAGGAAATTAACTCTATCCCTGCCGAAACCAGGACAGCATTTTTAATGTATTTTCAAATATTCTTTATGCAGCTTCATTGCTATTTTGAAAGTCATAATGAAGACAATGATCGTTCTTCCTTCACATGAATGACAATGAACAGCCATCAGAAACATTTTGGTATTTGTTTGAGGCAAAGCTGGCCACAGAGAAAAAAATGTGTGTTTTTCAGCCAACTCTTTCTATTTTCTTAATGTAAAAAGGAGCTACTATATTGTTAGCACAATTTCAGACAGTGAGGTGGCTTGGGAGAGAGGAAGTCACCAAAAGTCCTGGGAAACAAGTCGTCACATTTTTTTTCTCTCTGCCATTCCTCGATGTTTGCCTCCCTCTGGATAGGTTCTTCCATCTCCATGTAGAATCTGGTGGAACGAGGCCTCCAAGGAGAGGACTTTCCCCCAGTTTCACAGAACCGATGCCCTCATCCTACAATATCTTCACCGGCTCAGAGCAAATAGTGTCTTTATGCTGAAGCATCATTTCAGTTAGAATCCTTCTCTCCCTATAGTCTGCTGAATCAATATAGAAATTTTCAAGAATTTCTTGTAAAGCTCCTGCTTGGAAATACCCAGGCTTTTCAGAAGGATTTGTTTTCTCAATGTCTCAAAGCGCCGCCATGTGCACAGTACTTGCTGAACTTTTGCAGTGGCCCCCAGTATCAGCTGCCCATGTGGCAAGACTTTACTGGTTGCTTAGCCATTAATGAACCTTGTACTACATTTACCTATTTGGATTTTAATCGGTAAATTTCAGGCACAAGTAGAGGCCTGGGGTAGTACAATTTTGTAACAAGGTAAGCAGCAAGCTGTGTCTGTGATTATTTCATGTGTGCAATTCAATGCTGGTTTAAAATAATAAAGAAGGAGAATAAGGTTTTTGTTTTGTTTTGAGGGTTATGGCTAAACTTCGTTAACAGGTCAGGTTTCTTCAGGCCGAGTTCTATACTAAAAGCAACGTTTAATCAATAAGACAGCTCTGCACATGTCTGATTGATTGATTCAGCCTTTCACGTACTCATGAGATGGATGAACGAAATAAAAAATGTTCCTTGGAATAAGCAGTGGATGGTCCTTTAGCGTAAACGGCTGTTCTCTCTCCTTGGGGCTAAGCCCCAGGATGCTTATTCATGTCATGGTTTATTATTCTACTGCACCCTATATTGTCTCATAAGACAGGCTCTCACTTCCCCACATCATCCTAGTGATCATTCACGTCATCTGTTCCAACTTCAATTTCTCTATATTGAATAGGAGAAATCCAAATGATGCCTTCTATTTTTAAGTGAGTTTTCCTCGGGGTTGTGGACAATGACCTGATCTTTACAAACAAAATCTCAACGACAAAGTTTTGCAGAGTTTCTACACAGCAAAACTCTTGAAACTCGGGCAGGTGAAGTATCAACCCAGCCCTGGATACTGCTTCCTGTATCAGATAGAAGTATTCTAAGATTAACTGGAATTTTTCTACATGAAACTGAATTTAACTATGCTTATGTACCCAATTTATGCTGAAATATATAAATAAACACAGTACAGGGAAAAAGACACTTTTGAAGGGCTTTTGAAGGTATGTATAAATTGGTAAGGGCACCCTGAAGATGATACACACGTCATATAAAGGCAAACTACTAGTCTCCATAACTTTGTATAAAAAGAAATGTTGTTAATGGTTATACAATAATTTATTTGTAGCGTATTATATAACGCTGTTTGAATTCTGGTGACAAAGACTTTTGTAAGTCCCATATATGCGCTAGGATGCAACTTCAGTTTGGTTCTTTTAATATTTATTGGGATTTCAGTTATGCTCTCCTCTGCCAACAGTTAATTAAACACTTTCATAATACTCAACTACCAATAAAATAACATAGCTCAGTGGATACAAGTTGCATTTCTACAAAAGTTGTGGTATTTTTATTCAGAATGTTCCCTTTCCCTTTTTTTCCTCCATGTAGTATTGGTGACTATATTTTTATCTCTGTCAGCCTTAAACTTTCTGAATTTTATTTGATATGATAAAAATATTACAAGATATTAAAAAAAAATCATTGAGAAACCAAGGAACTTTGGCTTGCATGCGGAATTTAAGTTTGGCAAATATATTTTTATTTTACTATTCTGGGTATTCTGTTCTTATTACTTTTCCGTTCTTTTGAATGACCTCTTTTTTTAGTTTAATGTCATGATATATTAGGTACATTAAGCAATGCATAAAGTATTTAAGAGGTTTCTGAACATACTTTGGATTTTAATTAACTGGTTAGCTTTTCTGCCAATGTCAGTATGTTTCTATGTTCTTGGAGCTAGGTAACCATCTCTGGTGACTAATTCACTACGATGATTTTGGTTTTAGCTTTAAAATACAGTTGTTAGAAAATGGCATTGCAAATAGAAATAGGTGTCAGTGAAGTTAAATTCATTTTAGCTAGTCTACATTAAGAATGTCAACTATATGAATCAGCATATCGGCTTAATTGGGGTTTATTTCATATAAGAAAGTAATGTTTAAATAAAAAAAATCTTTCACCGGTGCAGACCATTGGCGAAACACTAGTCATGTTAATGAGAGAGTATTCTCAGAAACAGCCCAAACCAGAAATAAGTTAACTGTGAAAATGGTGCATTTCACAAAGCAAAACTGGGACTAATTTGACTCCTGTTCTGGATTTCGGTCTTGGATGTATAGAGTTCTGTGTCTTAGGAAGAGGAGATACAGCTTCTACATTTTGTTCATCTCAACTAGAGAAACACCTGATCTTTTTTTCCTAAGATGTCCTGATCGTGCCTGTGCTTGGCATTGTTTGCACAGCAGATAAGTTCTCCGATTTGCCAACACTTCCCTGACAATGGGGAAAATTCAATGCAATTCCCAAGTGCCAACAGAGAGTCATTTATTTGTACTGCCTACACCAAAACAAATGGAGCCTTGGGCAGGCACAGATTCCTCCTGAAGAGGTTACTAATATCCTTGAAGTAACACACTTATTTAAATGTCTTCATGGGGGTAAGAAAATAAGAGTTTCTCTTGGAAAGGTAAGTTTCTTTTCTAAACATTTCCTGAGTTATCACTGCATACCAAATATCTCTTGTTAATTGACAAAGCTGCATTTGTATATGTGTCAGCGATACTCTGCTACAGGAGAACCTTGATTCGTATTCATAAGGTTCAAAGGTCTGGTCAAGGATGAAAGTTACTTAGTCAGTGTTATAAGCCCAGGGATGCTTTCTGTCATCTTGTTTCTGGTTACTCATGGAACCTGCAGACATTTTTTTCATATGCCAAAGTTATTATTTAATGATTTTCTCCTGTATGATAGTTTTTTGCACTTAAATGTCAGCTACAGATCATCAGATTAATTTCTAAATTGAATTCTAATGTCTAACTGTTCCTTCTATTTCTGTTTATAGTCTACTATCTCCAGTAGAGAGCCTACGGATACTACAAGGTATACAAATCCTACTTTTTAATCTGTTTGTGTTTATGTTCATAGTGTCTGATAACATTAAGAGACTCTACACGAGTTTAAAAATACACTTTACATAATGACTAAATATATTAAATTGTTTCTGGGACATTGTTAAACCTTTATTTTTAGAAGCAAATTCTCAAAAGAATGTAGAGAGGTTGATTATTTCAAATCAAGATATAGACAAGACTGTACCTGTGTATACATATATATGTCTATACACACACACTTCCTCTTATTGGAGTATATTCAGAACCCTTTTTCAGAATCCTTTCAATTTCTCCTTTGTGTAAATTTACTTGGTGGGCTAGAATTTTCTTTGTTGGTTGCTAGATACTTCTTTTTTTTTAAATATTTCAGCCAATTTCATGTATTTTTCATAAATTAGGCAAAGGAAAAATAACTTTAGAAAAAAGAAATGGCAGCTAAAAATAGGTTCAAGATAATTTACTAAGCTTTAACATTTTCATGTTTTCAAGAAGACATATGAAGTTTCAGAAGATGTCGGTTTGCCATATTCATGAAAATATCTGATCCAATATGGCCAAATTATGTTTACAAATACAGAGCTTTGTGTGTATGACAGGGCAAATTAAAAGCTCTGAGGACACTGCCTTCGCTGATCATTCTCTCCCTCCGGCATTTGCGGTGCTGGCCAGCTTGTGTGCGCTTAAACCACCGAGCAGTACAGCAAACGCTGTCTTCTCATAACTCCTGGGTCTGACTAGATGGCCATATGCCATCCACATGGAGTAAAACAAACTTTTCTTGTAATTGCTGTCCCCAGCTGCTCTCAAGTATGTCTTACATGCTTTCAGCAGCACCCATACTGGTAATCAAGCTGAATGGATTTGAAGATGGCATGTCTAATTTGAATGTAGAATGGCCTGGAGCCAGACCAAGGACAAAGAAGGAATATTTTGGAATAGCATTGGTGATGCTAGAACTGAGGGGCAGGCAGGAGGGAGAAGAAACAGTGACTGGTTTGGCAAGCGAGTTTGGCAACTTTGAGCTGGGGTTATAGGAGTGGCGGGCAAGGAAGCGGAGATTTTTGCGTGTTAGAGGAGCTTGGGATGTGGTAAGCAGTGAGACCATGGCTAATGACAAAAACTGGGAGCCAGTAACATGTAGTGGGAACACACACATTGAACATGACAGTGAGAGGCAACTTTAACTTGGTAAGTAATGTGTAAAGGCTAGAGATGAAAGTAAACAGATTAATGCAGACATGAGCTTGAGAGAGAGACTGTGATAAGGAGTTATAAGAAAAAACAAATGGGGAGAAGGAGACAGAGTAGAAGGAATGAGGCTGGCATTTTACAGACGCCAAGAATGGGAAGTGGGGACAGGCAGCCTTCCTCTTCCTCTGCTCTTAGCAATTTGTGTGGCTGACCAGTATGGCAGCTGCCCTGGCATCTCTCTGGGAAGAGGGCAATGAAGTTCATCACTCTCTAGCCAGCCAGTCTTAATGCTGCTCAATACTGTACCTTTGAAGTGGGGGTTTTTTGCTTTACTTTTTTTTTCATTTTTTAAACTCCAGCTTGGAGTGCTTGGGTTTAATGTTTTTAATATCACATTCTGGAGAACAGAAAGTCAGAATCAGTCCAAGAAAGAGGTGAATCTACTGAGTAGAAAACAATGTTAGATATTTAATGTAATAACTTTGATATGTTTGGGTAGTAGCAAAAGATAGCCACTCAATGCGGAATAATTATTTTCCTGTTTGTGTTAGCACAGCCTTGTACTCTCACAGTTGTAATTAATGTCACCATTGAGGTGGAACTGAGAAGGCTGTGCCAGCCAATTAAAATGGTAATATGACTTCAGGATCTGTTTGTGATCATATTGATTTCTTTAATGGAAAGCTTCTCTGTGATCTTTTCAAAGCACATACTGTACTTTTTACACTTCTGTAGATTAATCTTGTAAAACATTATTTTAAATTGTCACACAGAAGGCTTGTAGAATTTTATAAATTGCCTAAAAGATGATAAAAACTACTGTGGTTTTGTGATAAAGAGCATTAGAGCACTGCCAGCAGCTCACGAAAAGTGCCTCTGAAAGTCTACTGGGAATTCCCCATGGCAGAATGAAAATTGCAGTAGAGCAATTAGGAAAAGGAAGATGTCTTTTATTAAGACATGGGTATTTGTTGTGGTGGAAAACTTGTTTTTAAAATATAATATAGCTATCAAAGAAAATTTAGAATGTGAACAATTTATAGTTCATAAAGTATAAAAGGGTGATTAAGAAGAGCTTTCTGAGATTTGGAAGAAAGCAAGAACTACAGCTGACTTAAATCATAAAACATCAGGCATGGACTTCATTCCTCAGATATTCAGATGTGAGAGATGAACCTAAAGCAAAATTCCAAACTGGGGTCCAACTCCTCTCAAGCTTTACAAATCTGAACCTTCAGATAGAAACCAATGAGTAAGGTGTAATGGGATTTGAATTTTCTGGAGGAAGAATACTTGGGGAAGGGATTGTGTGAATTGATTTTAATTGTGCTGAAAAAAGGCTATTAAATCTCATAAGGGCAGGAAATTAATGTGCTGCCAACTTGACTGAATTGTAAGAGATTCCTTGGCACTTAAAAATAATGGGAACATGTTAAATCATACTGGACAATTGTTGATGATGATTTAGAAATTATGTTTGATTCAGCCCGTTTCAACAGACAGTTCCCAAACATGTTTGTGTTAGCCTCTATTTTACATGCCAAAATGCTTGTGTAGGGTTAGTGTTATGCTGAACCTTGTCAGCTTGTTAAAACGAGGAGCAAGCAAGAATGGGCACTGATCTCACCATTCATTATTAGGGGCAAGCACTGGATCATATAAAATTTCTCAACTTATTCAGTATGTTTAGACTGCATATCTTTATAATCCTCTTGCGATTTACTCAAAATCTGTATAGCTGTCATTCGGAACTCTGTTTATATATGTGTGGTGTAGCATATAATTTACAAGTGAGGTCAGCAGTGTTGTTGTGGTATGCGCCAACCACTGAGATCCTTGTTACTGGCTCTGAGAGGCAAAAGGAAGCCTAGAAATGGTGCTAACCTCTGCTTATAGACATAGAAGAGGGGTAAACACAGATGCAATGCTTATTGACTGACTTGAGCCAGTTCTGCCCCTTTTGCAGAAAATAAGAGGAATGTGCACTAATTCCTTAAGTCTTTCTTAATAGGTGATGTGCTTTGCCTTATGCTACCAACATGGTATCTAGGTCTCTTGGCCTTTAGACTACCCACACTGCTATGGTTGCTTTTTAACTGTGTGGTTCTCAGTCAGATCCTGGATGCTCCTCGAGACCAAACCAAGGTCGCATCTTCTCTTCAGAGCTCCCTTAGCAGCTGTTTCTTGAAGCAGTTTTTGCTAGTACCTAAACACCGAGTCTCTCCTTCCCATCCCAGTGTCATGATCAGTCACCCCATCCTGGATGGCATATGGGTAAATATAAACTCAAAGCTAAATGCTTCTGATCGAGGCCTATGGGTTTATATGGGTTTCATATTACTCGTTCACTGGGATGTTTGCTAATTTGATTACATTCTAAGCTGTTTTAACCATCACAGCCTGCTCAGTCTTTCCTTTCTATTTTTTCTTTGCATTGTCTTGTCTCCCTGATTATCTTCCTATCATCAAATTTCCTTATGTGAAATACATTAATACTATATCAATTAGAGCTAGACCTTCCAGTTCCCCACCTTATTGATTTTTCTTATGCTTTGAGTGTTTCTTTCATGCTGGAAGTGTTGTGCCTGCATGCAGAGGAATAAATGGATACCTCACTGGGCAGTATCTGCTGTGAGATTTGTTCACCCTAGTGTTTCTGCTGCAGATGCATGTTCTGTGCTCAGTGGATGGTGATACGAGCTGTAAGGTAGCTGGTTGTTATTTGGAAATGTACTCTGTGCATTGCTATACCATCAGTTGGAGTGGCTATGGGAGACTGATGGTAACAGAGGTGGCTCTTCCCTCTGCAGTGCAGTTTTCTGTCATGTCCGAGTTGCACAGACACCAGGCATGTTTTCATACACATTTCATTTGCAGTAAGGGTGACAAAAACCTGATCAGAAGGCCTAAACTTTGTTTTGTTCCCCATGGTGAGTGGGGTCGCCCAGAGGCGACTGTTTCCTATACTCTCCTCTTCCCATACCAGGCAGAGGCTGATGAAGAAGCTGTGGTAGATGCCAGACTGCTTTATCCACCCTCTCTCCTAAATGGTACTAAAGCTATCTGGTGCAGCATGGCATTGTGGAAGCACATTTTCTGTGTGCAGTGAATGCCTGAAGGTACACTCTTTGAGCTTTATAAATCTCCACTGGCATTGTCAGGTAGCCTGTGGTGGCCCGCAGAGGCCACTACACTTCCAGCCTAGCTCCTAACAGATAGAGATGGGAGTATGCTCGTCTTCTCCAGTCTTGCTGTAAGATCCTATGGGCCTGCATCAGTGCCCTGCAGAAGGTCAATTTAATTTGCTTTTTGGCGTTTTAGTCCATCATGTAAAATAACGAGCATGCTGCAGTGCATCAGCAAAAGTGGTCTTACAGCTTTGTCAAGGTATGTTTCACTTGCTGGTGCAGGAAGATGCGTGTGGACGTAAAGGAATGTAGGAGTTATTGGGATAGTGTTGGAGAGCTGTTCAGCATGGCAGGCACAGAGGCTTATCCCTACCACCCCTGCATAAACAAATTGCTCTGTGGGTTTTGTCACAGACAGGACTGTGGGGAGTGTGGATGATGATAAGACCAGAGCCTGGGAGCAAAGAGTAAAACTGAATTAAGCTGATACGGTAGGCACACCCAAATTTTGAAAAATTTCAGAAATAATGGTTCAGTCCAATGTAAATATATCCCTTTTAATTGTATATTCTGCTGGGCTACATATCTTGCATTTTATTTAGCTTTAAGTCTGACTTCTTGCTGAGAAGTTCAAGATTTCCTGGTTGGATCAATTTCCCATGGTAAATTGTCCTATTTATATACAACTGTGCTAAAATTCTGGGGTTTGCAACCTTCATCTGTGTAAATCTCGGATCAGATGGCTGATTAGAAGTAGTATTAGTGAGTCCTTTCAAAGACACCCTCAGATCCACCAGTGAAGACTTTCTACTTCTACTGCTTTTCGCCTTCTACTGATCGACTCCAACTGATTAAACACATAGGTGACATGCAGTGGCAACAGACAATACTTCCACAGCCTTGCTTTGCATCCACATGGAAAGCCTGGGGAAAGCTAATGAGCTGCGCATTATTCTCTAGCAGCTCTCCACCTGTTTGTATGCTGTCTTTATAGTTCTTTCTACATCAGTGGTCAGTAATGATCGACAGTTTACAGCAGGAATGAAGTACTCCGGAGTATCCTGAGTGGACAACTGGCGCATTTCCTGCGGGAGATGTGGTGTGGGGTCTTTTACTTGGTGACTCATCATTTCCAGAGGCACGCACCGATGCTCAGCTCACCAGATCTATTTGAGGCTATCTGAAAGAATCTCTATTTAGGTCCACACTACTGGTTTCTTGTATATGCAACTCCTCACTGAAATTTTATGGTAACTTTGCATAATAACTGAAACACAACTTGGCCAGTCACCAGTCTGGTGAGCCACTCTGTCAGTCAAGTAGAACTCCATTAAACTATCAGCTTCTGTTTTGAGTATTCCTATATGAAAACAGACTTTCTCTCCAATATTCACAGGTTTGACAGAGAGCAAAATATTTCCATTTCCCCCAGCAAACAGCTTGTCCTCATGCAATGACAGTTTTCCATCTGCAAGAACTGCCTTTTTGATACCACAAACCACCTGAGGTGAAAATGTAACTGACTTGCTTTTCTGTAAACCTGCCAAAAGTAAAATTATTTTGCCTGTAGCAAGACCTGTTTTCATGCCAGTGTATTCTCCAACTTTGCGAAAAGTTACATACTTCTGATTTTATCAGAACAGAAGAATAGCTGTAGTGTTTCTCTTGGCAAATTAACCTATTCTATTGTGAAGCAAGACAGCAGTTTTATTTGTCAGTTCAGGTTTCATATTCACCGAAGAAAGCTGTGGTGTGTCAAATTATGCCTTGACAGTACCTAAATTTGAGCTTCTAAATCACAGGTATGTGCCTGACTGAAAAGCAGACCCATTTCTGGAAATAAAGGGAACTGCAAATACGCATTTTCAGCTCCTTTTGAAGTCAAGGTATTTTTGTTTAGATTTATAAATATAGATTTAAGTGCCTAACTTGATGCATTCATTTTGAAAATATTTTGACCTGAAGGATCATATATTAATTACAAATGTTCCAATTAGGGAGAGAGAGATATTTCCAGAGGAGGAAAAGGTGACATGGGAGAAAAAAAAAATTAAATAATTTGTTTCTTTTGAGAAAAAATAAATGTGCATTGTAATGTTTTGGCCAACATCATCTTCTGACAGACTGAGGCCAATCTCAAGTATAATTATTTATTTTAAAATATTACAGTTTCATAATGTAGTTAAAATTGACTTCTAACAGTGACTTATTTTTTCCATGCACTGTGATTGTCCTTATATTGGAAGATATTTAATTAAAAACATTACTTGCCCTGACCTTGCCAGCATCCCAAAGGATTTGACAAGTTGTATCATGTCTTTAATCTAGGCAGCAGAATTCTGAATCCTAAAGAAGTTATCCATTGTGTGTCTATGCTAACTTTGGATAGCAAGGGGACTCATGGACTAGAGTACAAGCCACAGAAACCTGCAAGCTCCTTCCTACTATGTGACCTAAACCAATGGCACTGCTAGAGAGTTTTTCTTCCCAACAACTTGCAGTTTTTGGAATACGTTGGTGTTAGGCACAGCTTCTTCCTTACTGTGCATCCTATCTATGCAAAAGTCCTTCTGCCATGATTCCTTTATGCCAAAAACCCCTGCCTTTTTCTCCTGTTACCCATGACAACATCTCAAATGCTTCTGCTTAGTTATGTTATTGCCCAGGAAGGTTGTTCCCCCTCAAAAGGCAAAGGGCAATGGTTTTATCCTTTCTGCTGCTGCAGTCCTGTCTGTGCACTTTGTAAGCATACTGAATCCAATTGTGTTTATGATAGAGAAGGTGAGAAGCACATTCTGTAGTCCTGCCTTTTTGGGTAGTCCCCAACCTCCTTCATGATCACAGAGGCATTGATAGGAGGAATTGACTTCAAAGAATATTTTATCTAGTTCTTTACTGCTGGAAGGATGGAGATTTCTTTAGTGAAGTTTTATGCAGTGTGAACTATGAAGTGTGAAAAAGATGAATACGAGATACCCAAGTATTCATTACACTTGCTTCCTAGGACAAAAATGTTTGTCCCAGTGAAATCAATATCAATAACAGTGTCTCTGTTGATTTTTGCAGGGCTGGGAAAAATTTCAACATGAAATAATAAACCGTGGCTGCCTATTTTGCTGGTTCTGTTTGCATTTCATCAGGTAATGCAGTATCAGCTACAGCACATTAGAAAAGCCAATCTATATTCTGACCAGCTATGGTCACAGTAATTTGACAGCTCTTTAAGTCAACATTATTTAAAATATCTTTAATCGCAACAACATGAAAAATAGTGTCAATTATTACTCCACTAGCAAATTAATGTAAGAATGTATAAAAGTGGGCGACAGTTAAAAAAAAAAATCACTGCTGGAAGAGACTGTCTTTAACAATATGCAATAAAGCTTAACACTGACAGTCTAAAAATTGACAGTTGAATCATCTTAAAATAATACAGTAAGAGCTGTCCAAATATAGTCCATCAACAACGGTTTGATACCAAGAGCTCTAGAAAAAGCATTGCAATAACCCAAGTTATAACAGGCATTCAGAATTTCAAGATAAATCAGTGAGGTAGTGTTTACATGATAAACATGTAGACCAATGTTAAATCATGTCTTAACTTCTATTGAACCAACTAAAATGTTCTCAAAATTAAAATATTTACAAGTGGATATTGTTTCACAAGAAATTAATTTAAAGAGACATACTCTACATATTGATGTGTATTATGTACATAAATCATCTTGGAAGTATTTTGAGTGCCACATTGGGTATAAGCAAAGAGACATTACGTTTTCTGTGTGAAAGAATTATTAGGCTGCAGCTCCTGGCTGGGGCTGTGGATTTTTTGATTCTGACAGTAAATCATTTCAATAGAGATGGAATACAAAATGTTTCAAGCCAAACCTCTAGGGAAATATATAGGCACTGTCATCATATCCTGAAATATTCTAGAAAAAAAAAAAAGAAAATTAAAAAATGAAAAGGTTCATCATGGAAAGAAGAACAATCTCAATCTAGAATTTCTGCTGGAAATAAAATCACTAAAGTACTACTACCAAATTATGAAGTTCACAAAGTTTCTTCATTGGAGCTGTAGGTCTAAATGACAGAACAACGATAATGCTGCATTTGCCTTGGAAGCAAGCAATACATAGGAGAAGTTAGATGAAATAAATTCAGCGTGAGGATCCTTAAAAATTCAGTTGTTTTAAACCAAACGAATTGATGCATTTCATATCTCAGTACACAGCGCTTACATCACTTGTAGCAGTTGCTTCTCAGCTTGCTCAGTGTTACCTTACAAAGGCTATGCTTGTTCCAGAATCAGAATTCAGAGGAAGATCTGGTAGCTATTTGTGAGTCAGGGTAAGTGTGTGTGTTTTCATAATAGCCCATGAAGACAACACAATAAGCCTTGGCTATTTAAAATAAAAATTTAGTTTGTAGTAAGGGTAATATCAAAGTGGCACCTGTTTACCATCACAAAGTCTTACTCTGTCAAGTTGTAATACTTAGGTAGCAACAGAAATTTAATGCATTTAGCACAGTTTCATTCCAGTCAATTCTTAATAATAAAAATTCTTCACAAATTGTTATAACACGCAGTTCCAAATACATGTGGCCGATCTGTTGAGTAGCTTTCCAGCAATACTCAGTCAGTTTTGGAAGTGCCTTGTAGAGACATTCTAATTTGTAAATCCCCTTTAAAGTGTCAGCACTGCAGTTGTATAGTGAAAGTCCACTTGCTCAGTCTGTTTTCATTTCAGGCAAAATGACGAACTCATCCCTTATCTCCCTCCCTCTGGAAGCAGAAAAAATGGTTTAAGTAATCATAAATGCACACCCTTCTGGGGGACAATCCCCAGCCTCTAGGGAGAGCTCTGGACGAAGTCACTGTTTGGAACCATGGATCATGTTCACAGACTCACGGCATTTTTTGAAACTCTAAATCCTGTTGCTTTCTCCTTTACCATTCTCTATCCATATATGCTGTTGCAAATCCTTAATTTCTTCAGCCACAGATTACATCAATACAGACTTTGTAACTCTGAGGTTTACTTGCATGTAATATCTGAAAATTACACAGCGGTTTTGCTTTCTTATTACTATTCTGCAATTTGCAGGGTAAAGTATCAAGGATCAGAGTCACTGTTCTTTTGGCATTAAGAACTTTCATATTTCAATCCTTTTTTTAACTACAAGTGGTAGTCTTTCCATAATGAGAACTATGTACTACTACATCTAAACCCAGACTTTACTGCAGGCAGCCTGTGCTCCACTCTCTAGGCTCCACAGATGCAATGTCAGTTGTATCATGCCTAGCAAAAATCAATTTGATCTTCATAATTTTTTGTTCAACAGGGGCATCCCGTCAGTGTCAATGACCTGAGAATTGAAGTCTGTTATGGGCGTGTAATTTTCTTACAGTAATTTTAAATAAATCAATGCCATGTTAGCTCTAGGGGATCTTTTTTGATCATGAGCACATGATCATTTGTTTCACTCGACCCAATTTTTATGGCATATACCACAAACCCGAATAAATTTTTAGTATTGTCTCTGCAGGATTTTTCAGTCCAAAAATGGGATTAATTTTTCTGGCTTATTTTCTCTCTCAATCCGCCCCCGCCCGTAACATCTTAAAAGCCTTTTTTTTTACTATAGCTTGTTTTCTGTGATAGAATTAATGTGGACAAATGCTCATTTTAGCAATAATAATAAGTTCACTATCATATAATTAGTCTAACAAATTGTGTTTTTAAAAGTTTAATCTTAAAGAGCTGCAAATAGAAGATAATTAGCTATGTAGGGCTATAGCAATCACTGCTTAGTAGTAATTGATTGATTGAAAAAGTGGAAGGAGTTTTCAGAAGCAGTTTCAAAATGTTTAAGTGGTTATTAGTGTGAAAGCCTACCTGTGGCCTAAGAGGTGTATTAAAGGTTATCAGATGGCTTTTACTGTCTCATTCTCATGTCAATTACAATTGGGGATTTTTGCAGATACTGGAGAAATACTTCAGTCTTGCTGGTTTTCTTGTAATTAGCAGATTGGTGTGGGAAGATGTTATTGTGATATAGTGATGTTTCCTGATGTGAAACATCAGGAGGTAATGTTTCTGAGTGTAATCAGCAGCTTTTTAAAATGGATTTTGCAGCCATGAGGTGACAAGATAGCAAAGTAAAGCACTTCAGTAATTTCATGTAGTTTATTTCATGTAGCTTTCACATGCTGTAGAAGGATTACCCATTAACTGGATAGTCATTACAAGGGCTTAAAAGAAAACAAAACTTTGTACATATTCAACAAAGTATGTATTCTTTTTACATAACACTGAAGAGTAGGTAAACATTTTCCTACATGCAAGTCAGCTTAATATCCCAATAAGTAAATTAATTTTATCTTAGTGAGTATACTTCTTATAATTTCTGTATTGGACAAACTGCAAATATGTAGGGCCTCCTTCTCAACTGGTATAAAAAAGTAAAATTTGCAGGGAATTCACATCCATGAATTAGTATGTCCTAGCTGACTATCTGCCCATTCTCCCAGAAATCTCAATATCCAGATAAAAATACTTTCATTGATGTCAATTCATGTACATAACAGGAGACTGTCAAAAATGGAGTAATCATCTGCAAAAGGGCTGCCTAAATATTTCAGGGCCAGGTTGAAGAAGCATCATAAAGGGAATGTGAGTTCTCAGGGACCCTAAATATGGGATATATTTTCATCCTAATGAAAGTGAAGCTCCAGAAAAGGCAACTGGAGAAACCTAATTATTCAGTCATGATCTAATAAGGAAAAGCCTTCAAAGAAGGAATGCCACCAGCGATGGAGTGGGTTGTCATAACCATAAGTCTTCAGACATTCTAAAAAAGCCAAACTTTCTCTTACTTGTGAGGCCTCTTCACCTTCATCTGTAGGCAGACACTCAACCCTTGTATAGTATTGTATCTATCACTGTAAAACTCAGACATCTCCCAAGCAGTTTCCATTGTATTCATGAGTAAATTAATTTATCCAATATCCAGAACTGAACTGGAAACATAGAGCATACTGGAGCACTCAGTTCTTGCTAAAAATATAAAAAGAAAAGATGACAAAAGGAAGAAAGGGATGAGGGAAGACATACACAGTCTGGGACCTGTGCCATCATTTCAGAACTTCTCATCCCACATGCACAAACTAGAAGATGTTTGGAGGATTCAAAAACATATGGTGAGGCTGCTAAGAAGGACAAAGAAGATGCTTTATGACTCTCCTACTACAAGAAACTGAACAAGAGGTGAACAAATAAAAGCCCCAAGATAGAAAACTGTACCACTAACAAGAAGACTGGAACAGCAGCTGTCTCAGGCAAGAGAAAAAATGTGGTGTAAGGAGCAATGGTGATGGCACTATGAGCTGGAGATGTCCCCAGCCCAAACACTAAGGAGAACCAGGGAGTGTGGTCTTGAATTAGAGCCAAAGCACTGTACCAAAGGAATTCAGTGGAAACAGAAGTAGCAGCTGTCATCAGGCAGCAAGGAGAGCTTGATTTGCAGGCTAATGAAAAGTTCAGGGAACATGTTAATTTGACTAAAAAACTTTAAAAATGCTGACTGACTTGGAACAGACCCTGTAGTGCTAAAGGACATTAAGGTGTATTATGGGGACAGGAGTCTTGAATTCTGGGCAAAGGCAGCTTGCATGGAGTTTAAGCTTAAACTTGTGAGTGAAGCATCCATGTGTAGCAGGGTGGCCCTTTGAGGGCCAGTCTGTTCCTGCTGCATGTGCTGACTGCTGGATTGAAGACAAAGAAGCTGTCTAGGTGCTAGATAATCTGTCTCATCAGGGTGCTAGATAATCTCATCTAGGCTGTCTTTCCCCTGAAAGGTTGGACCAGATGATCTTTCGAGGTCCCTTCCAACCTGGGCTGTTCTATGATTCTAAGCTGTGTAGCTGAGGTCCATGGAGGTGGGAAGAGGACGGAGATGGGATATTCTCCCAGAACTGGCAGTGTGCTGCAGTAAGAGCTGCAAATGGGAGCACCTGCCAGAGGAGCCAAACCTAAGGGATTGTTGGGGACTGGCAGCAAGAGGGGATACGGCTGTGACGCCTTGCCAGCAGAGAAATATGGGAAGATTTACGAGGGCTGCCAGACAAGAAGTAGTAGACGACTAAGAATAAATGACCTTATGAACCACAGACACAGTCAAAATCAATAGGTATGACTATAGACCCTCATTCCCTTACTAACCCCCAAGAAGGATGTCCTAAGAAAGAGACTGGTTGGTGCTACCCTGAGAGGGGAGATGCTACTAAAAACGCATTTCCTGAGCTGGGTTCAGTAACCAAATTAGCAGATGGGACCTAGAAGGCAGCTGCCAGCTGTTCCCTATATATGCCAGTACGCATATTAATTTCCATATGATCCAATGGTATTTTTTCCCTCCATTTAATACCTCTATACCTTTAATGAACAGATACATTAATGGACTTATTTTTTTAGTGTAGTTAACAAGCCCCAAAACCATAAATGGAGTCATACTTGTATCAGTTTAGAAGCAGAAGAATTGTCCTACGTCTATACAGGAATTTCTCCTGAATTTTGGCAGTACACAAAAACAGTCAACCTTTTTGGCGTTTTAACATGCATCCATGTATGTGCCCGGCAAAGGAACTGAGGCAATAGAGAAAATAGCTGTGCTGCAATTCACACTGGGTCTTCAGTGTGCTTTCACCGTACTCTTACCTCAGGACTCAAAGGGACCACCGGAATATTCAGAGTATGATCCCCAATGCTATGAGATCATTTACATTTTCTTCATTACTTTAAGTGAAAATGTTTCTCTATAATGGTAGGAGTGATAAACTTATGACCATAACAGTTCACATTTCATGGTGAACATATTTGGGGTGATGGCAAGTTCTACTAAATACAGATTTCCTGTAAAGAGGTTCAGCCTTGACTTTAGTCTGTTAAAAGAGAAAAAAGCATGTTACAGGAACAGATGGTGTAGCTTTTTTTTTTGCTTTTGTTGCTTGAGTGGAAGGTTCAGAAACTATTTCTTTTTTGAAGAACTGTACTTTTTGGTGGGAGTGCTAGGTAAGCTTGTGCTCTGTGCTTGGTTTTTAATACCTGATATGGTATTGAAAAAACGGAGCTATTAGGTGAAATATCAAGTCTTTCAGGAGTCTGGTTTTTTTATCTCATCTTTTTACTCTTTTTCTACAAAAAGAATAAGAAACAACTACTTAGTATTGTTTTGCTAAATATTTAACTGTTTCTCTCAAGTATACTTAGTATGATTTAATATGAATGTCAACATCCTGGCCTATTTTTAGTATAGGTTTAATTATTGCTTGCTACTTATGTTTTCTGGAAGGTATGATGTCACATTGCGGATTAAATCAATAATAGGTGCTGTTTATAGGAATTTCAAGAATCTACATGAAGTACTAAAAATCCATATTATCGGGAGAAATAGCAGTGACTTCTAACAGAAAAAAAAATGTGCTTTTAAGAAATAAATATGAAACACCTTAAATGAATCTCTGCGCGAAACACTGGGTGCATGTTTCCCTGCAGGAGTCAACTTGAGAGAAAGAGAAGGGGTAATGGGACCCCTATTGGGCTGAAGTATGCAGTGAGCACAGGTACATTCCTGAATTAGCAGATCTGTATGAATATTTGAATACTGTTGCTGAGTTGCAGGGCTGACATTAAGCTATGTTCCTGTGCTATTTAACCTGCCCACTGGTTACTCAGCATACAGTTTGAATTGCAGTGTGCTCCAGTTTAGGAATGCTTTTTATGCATGTTTTAAATCAGTCCTTGTTTAGGAGGTTTAAATCCCATTCACTTCAGTGAGAAGAAAGTGTATGTTTTAGTATTCCTAAAGCCTACAGCTGTAATTATTGGAAATGGTTATTAAAGGAGGTTGCATTCCTTATGTTAACATTATCTTGTGATAAAATATAATTATAGTCAAGAATTATTAGGAGAAATTATTACAGCTCGGTACCTCAAGTGAAAGACGTGGTAATGAGGAGGTATATTATCTGAAATTACAAGAGGAAAATGATAAGTGGAAACAGCAAACTGTTTTCGTTTTGAAATAGAATTATTCATAACAACGTGTGTTTCTCTTATACTTGTTAGCTACCTGGGGGGGTTATATTTTTTTAAATGGTTTTATAGAGACAGGTAAAGCAACTAATTTTTTTCTTCCAAGATTAGCTAGATAGTGTTTTAAGTAGGAAAACTTGATTTCTATCTCAGTTTTCAAATTTTTCTGTTGAAATTAAACTGCTTCAGAATAAGGTATTATTCTAAGCTAAGAAGCAAAAGTTGTTTTTTAAAATTAGCATTAATAGCATATAAAAATATGAGTAAAATGAAATAGATAATATGTGATAATTTGCGAAATGCAGTATTGTGTAGTAATTTGGTTTTCTGTAAAAGTATTTGGATCTAAGAAGTTGTTTTCCATTGGAGAAGGGCAGGACTATTGTGCTGTTTCCTATCATTAACTGAGCAGCAAGGTGCATTTAAACACACAAAGAATGCTATTATTTCTCATGTCTAGATATTAAATCCAATTGAAAATGTGTCTATTTAAAAAAATGCATGCATTGGAAATGTTTTCTCTTATACACATGTATCCAGTTTTAGGTTCTATTTCTTTCTTTATTGCTCTTAGTGAGCACTATTACATGAAAGAAATTCCAGGTGCATTATAATTCAGTTATAAATTTTTGTTTTGATTTCATGGCTCAAATGTTTCCATACACAATATGATAGATAAGCTTTGTTCTTCTACCCTAACTGCATGTATTCCATGACAGCAAAGCAGTCCTCAGAAATGGATGGTGTTGCACTGCTATTTCAGTGGAAGAGTTATTTTATTGCAAACTGGGTGTATTGTGGTATTTTTTAATTGAGGTTTCAGTTAAATGGTAAATATGGGATGTTTCATTCTACTCTTAATTATCCTGATTTGACCCCTGTGTGTGAATATCATGTACACACATGCAGTACAGGTCCAGAGTAGAAGTAGTGCTTTATTTTTTTCCAACAGCCTTCAGCTTTATATGCTAATGGACTGTTTAAATGATGTCCCATAACTATACATACAAAAAGAGGGGAAACTGTCTTTGTGTTTTTAATGGCATTTTGGACAAGGAAAGAAAATAAACAGTAAGAATGTTTTGCACAGTCCATCCATCTTTTGTGCACATCCTGGTATACATGAAAAGTGGCACTCCATATTTGAGAAAAAAATCCCTTTTCACATTACTTTCCGTGCAGCAACCTTTCATGGCATGTAGTGAACTAAAACTAGGGTTTATGGAACTTTGTGTGCATGCTTGATTTGGGTCTCTGTATTAACATATTATGGTGAAGTTTCCTCCCATTTTCCCCAGTTAAAGCACAATTCTGAATCAAAGCTTTTCTGCTAAAAGAAGGTAAACGAGTCCATTACAGACTGAAAATTTCAAAATTGAAACAAAAATTGTTAATTAGTATTTTTTGGACACTTGACCAGTTGTCTTGAAATTTTACAGGAAATTTGTCCTTATTCTTCAAAGAGAAGCTAGGGCTTTACAGATACAAAACCAGTCTAAAGGTAATGCAGGGAGAAAAATTGGAAATTAAAATGTCAGATGTATTTAGCAATCTCTCCATAAGAAGTCCATTCTCTGATTAAATTCTGAGAAAGCTTTGTGTGTTCAACATGCTTTTAGGCCAGATTTATGACACTATGAGAAAAGGACCTGCTTAAGAGCCAAACCTAAGATAAATTTTTTAGCTGTATTTTAATTAGTATTTCTTTCTTGAAAGCCCTAAGATACTGCTAAGTGCTAAAATATTCTCAAGCCACTCTGTATCTGTAAAACTGAGGCACTGAAGAGAAAAACTAGGAACCTTTAATGGTCTTTAAAACATTATCTAAATCACCAAGCTCTTAACTGAGTGTGAAAAATATTTAAGATGCTTGAAGTCTGATGCTGATATTTAAATAAAAAAGTGAGTGGCAATAACTATTTCAAGAGAGCTCTGGAGCACTGAGCAATCTGCAGTCACTTTGCTGGTCTATAGGCTTGACTGACCTGCAGTGAAGTTAGGAAGTTCTCATTTTCTCTTGATTGCTCAGTATTTACAACCTGGTTTTGGTTTTCCCGGTGATCTTTAATGGTTGATCAAAGGACAAGAAATGTGGATCATAATATTAAACTGGCTACATCTGAATAAAGTCTTCTTTCATGAATGCCGGGTAAAATCTTGTTCTGTGGTGGCTCCTCAATCCCATTTACTTCATTGAAGTGAACGGTGGATGTAGCAACATTAGCAGTTTTTGAACATGTGACAGAACATCATAAAAAAAAGACTAACAAGACTTAAGGAAAATCAGTAAGAATTTTTTCCCATTTGATTTGTGAAAGGGAAGATGAATAGATTACATTCCTTTTTTTTTTTTAACATCCATACCATTGAATTGTGGTTTTACTTTTGCTTAGTTTTTCTTATATATGCACCACAGTTAAATTCTTATATTTCTAGCTGTGAGAAGAAAAAACAAAACATGCTTTCTAATGGTATTTTTTTCCACCTGTTCTGTAAAAAAAATATTTTTGCATGTATATATATTTGCTATTTCCACACTGCTGTACTTGTAAATGTTATGATCACCAAAAGAATATTTTCATTGCTAATAAGATCAGCAATACCTTTGCTGTTGGATATAAATTATTCATTACTTTTCATGTCATCTGCTCTTAAGCAGAGAAACTTGTGTCTTTTTAATTCTTATAATAGCTAACAAAACTCCCTACATGTGAATTATTTTTCTTTAAAAGGTTTTCATCCGCTGTTTAATTTTTTATTTTTTCTAATTTTTGAACTCCAGTTATTTTTGAGTTTGGGGTGTTGTTGGGTTTGGGGAGGTTTTTTGTGTCTTGTTTGTTTTGTTTTTTTTTTCTAAAGCAGCTGAACTCAGTATACAGTATTATATGTGATACTTCATAACATCTGATTTGCTACAATATATGTAGTAAAGACTACTTTTCCACTATATGCTTCTGCTGCCTGGTGTAACAAGGCCCTGAGACATCCAGAGCTCACAGACATGATGGCAATAAAGCATAATAATATTAATAATAATTTATAAGAGAAAAGTGACAGTGGATCAAATATAAAATTGACATAAAATCACTAGTCTTAAATAACAATGCCTATTGCTCTAAAGTACTACTCAAAGCTTTTCTAGACACCCATTTACTGCATTTACTAAGCATATAAGAATAGAAACCCATTAATCCATTGAAAACCAGTGACGGAGTTGACAAAGGCAAATGGCAAAGGCTAGGTTACACCAGCCCCATAATGAAATTATAACGCTTCTGCAGATGGCAAGAAGCATGTAATCAGTAATGTAGTAAGTAATGTAATAGAATCATAGAATCGTTTAGGTTGGAGAAGACCTTTAAGGTCACCGAGACCAACTGTTAACCTAACACTGCCAAGTCCACAAAGGCAAATGGCAAAGGCTAGGTTACACCAGCCCCATAATGAAATTATAACGCTTCTGCAGATGGCAAGAAGCATGTAATCAGTAATGTAGTAAGTAATGTAATAGAATCATAGAATCGTTTAGGTTGGAGAAGACCTTTAAGGTCACCGAGACCAACTGTTAACCTAACACTGCCAAGTCCACCACTAAACCATGTCCCCAAGAGTCACATCTACATGTCTTTTAAATACCTCCAGGGATGGTGACTCAACCACTTCCCTGGGCAGCCTC
>NW_008794452.1:2817250-2819162 GCF_000699145.1 Aptenodytes forsteri
CTGAGGCAAAGAAGGCATTAAGTACCTCAGTCTTTTTGTCATCCTTTGTCACTATGTTACACCCCGCATCCAATAAAGGATGGAGATTCTCCTTAGCCCTCCTCTTGTTGCTAATGTATTTATAGAAACATTTTTTATTGTCTTTTACAGCAGTAGCCAGATTAAGTTCTAGTTGGGCTTTGGCCCTTCTAATTTTCTCCCTGCATAATCTCATGACATCTTTGTAGTCCTCCTGAGTTGCCTGCCCCTTCTTCCAAAGGTCATAAACTCTCCTTTTTTTCCCACGTTCCAGCCAAAGCTGCAATGTAATGTAACGTAGTATTAAAAAAGTCACAAAGATAGGGGATCTATTTTCAGTATCAGATGTTTGCCACAGTTCCTCGTCATATTTTTTTTTACTACTCCTCTCCTTCCCCAAAAAATACCCTTCCCTTTTTCCTCCTTTTTCACGGAGCTGATTTTCAGTGTTTTCTTGATTATGTACTTTCTGATTTTCTTAGTGGGAATTTCCACATTCTTTGAAATTTTTCTTAGACTTGCAAGACTTGAGTTGTGTATAGTTCTATTTTCTTTCCTTTGTGTTTCAAATACTTCTGTATGCTGCAAAGTACTTGGGTATCAGTTTCTCAGTAGTCTCTGGTTTATGGTCATCAGATAACTAATGACTGTTTTGGCAGACCATTGGGATATTGTGGTTCTTTAAGCATAGACACCACCTATTCTCCAAATTAATGGTCACCTATGTAGGTGCAACTGTTGGACAAGTATTTATGGGAATGGATTAGATTTAGGCATTTCTTAAAAAAAAAAAAAAAGCTATTGACTGCACAGACAAGGACTAATCTGAAAAATCTTGTTAGTTTTGATAAACTAATGTCCTCTAAGGTGTGATTTCAAAGCCTTTATTTTTGGTGATGCTAAAACCAAAATGGAACAGAGACTTACCGGCTTGATCCGAATCTCTTAGAATAGAGCATAAATACATTGTATAGCATTCTCCTGTGAATCAGGGTAGAACAAATCTTTTGTGGATTATAACCTAATTCTAAGACTTTATTCTTATAACACAACTAGTAAGCTGAATTATTTTTGCTTCCTTATGTTGAAGCTTATGATTTATTTCAGTTTCAACTTTGCGGAATAATAGAATTTCTCACTGGTGTTGCTTGTGTATAAATCTTTACAACCCAAAAGTTGTAATGGATACAGCTAGTGTTCATATTAATTTTTGCAAACAGGACACTATCAGACAGCATGTGGTAAACTAGTACAGAGGAGGGGATTAAGTGATTACTTGGCTTTGGAAAATTGGACATGTATGGTTTAAAGGATCACTAGCATTTAGAGGAATGTGTTTTGACTGCAGAATGCTTTGCTTCCAACTCTTCCTGCTGAGCCTCCCATAAAATTCAAATATAGGAGCAATAAAGTGTATTGCAGTAAAAACGCTTCATACTTTCCCCTTTCTGTATGTTGTGGTTTAACCCCAGTTGGCAACTAAGCACCACACAGCCACTTGCTCACCTTCCCCCCCACACCCTGGTGGGATGGGGGAGAGAATCGGAAGACCAAAAGTAAGAAAACACGTGGGTTTAGATAAGAACAGTTTAATACTTGAAATAATAAAATAAAATAATAACAACAACAACAATAATAAATCGTAATGGAAAGTAAAACAACGAGAGAGAGAGAGGAATAAAACCCAGGAAGGAAAAAAAAAAACAAGAGGTGATGTAACCGCTCACCACCTGTCAACTGATGCCCAGCCAGTCCCTGAGCAGCAGTCACCGCCCCCGGCTAACTCCCCCCAGTTTATATACTGAGCGTGACATCATATGATATAGAATATCCCTTTGGCCAGTTGGGGTCAGCTGTCCTGGCTGTGCCCCCTCCCAGCTTCTTGTGCACCTCC
>NW_008794452.1:2823263-2826891 GCF_000699145.1 Aptenodytes forsteri
GACGTGCCAGGCTACCGAATCCACACAGTCCAGTAAACCCGGTTGTCCCTTTCCTCCCCCTGGCTGGAGGCAGGGCCCCTCTAGTCCTGGTCACAGTACTCATTACACACTTTTAAATACAAGTCAGAAGTCTTTTCATTAAGATCAGAAGTAGTCGCAGGGCCTGTCGCTGGGGTTGGAGTGGCCGCAGTGCCTGTTGTTTTGTCATCAGATCCAGAGACCTTCTCTTCCCCTTGAGGGTACTGAATAGTGTTGGACAGGGCTTGGTAGGCATAGGCCAGGCCCCAGCACGTTGCAGTGATTTGTGTCTCTCTGGAGTTGCCAGGGTGACAGCATACTTCTTCCAAATACTTTACTAGTTTTTCAGGATTCTGCACTTGTTCAGGGGTGAAGTTCCAAAACCAGGATACTGTACAGTGGACATGGATCACATTGGCTGGGCAATTGATTGCAGTGAATAAAAACTGATCTGTAAAGCCCAAGCAAATAATTCAAAACAGTTATTCATGCTGTCTAGCAGTTCCAAAATTGATTTCAGTAATACTACTATATGGAGCTGCTAGTTAATATTCTGAGAATCAAAAGAGATAAGCTTGTAGCATGAAGACACCACAGAGAGTCCTTTAAATCAGTTTATTAGAATCTTCACAGAAATGAATGTAAAACATTTTGGTGTGAAATATAGCTAAAACAATATTCTATTGAAGTAAACATTGGTCAAATCAACCTTCTGTTGCAGCTGTTTGATCACTGATATTAGAACTGATAGCCATAAAGAAGTCTCTTGGAACACATCGGGCTTTTGCTGACTTGCACTTTTTTTTCTCTTTCCTCCCAGTTACTTTTCTCTGCTTCGTACACTGCTTCTGTCAAGTGTCTCCATTTGTGGGACTTCTTAAATGACTGTTACAACTATGGCTGTACTGGCTAGATCTTCCCAAAATACTCCTTGCAAGTGAATCTCCAAAGGTAGTCCTTTCCCCTGTATGTCAATTGTTTGTAAACAGATTCTGAATGCTACAAAGTATCAGCTATTAACAAATATTTGCCAGATAGTTTGCACAACCAAAACTGAGGTTGAAGTACACTGTATAATATGCATCTTATGCCTTGTTTAAGAGAAGTAATTTAAGTCACTAAGATGTTAAAAAGCTTTGCTATGTCTTACCCAAATTTTTTACATGATACAAACAGAAACGCTTTTCTGCAATTATTCATAACTGATTAGTAAGACTGGCAAACACAGCTGAACAAAACACTTGCTTAGTGTTTGCTTACTACTTTACACACAAATACAGAAAACCAATGTTATTTTTACTGCAAATCAAATACTCAAAAGCTAGAAACTTCCCTAATTATGATAACACAATTTAGCCCCTTCTCTATTTGCAGTCTGATACTACACTCAACCTCATAATCATACATTATTTTTGCACAAGGCATGTGCCTCATTCATTGCTCAAGGAGATCAGTGCTGTTAGCCATGTTTTATGACAGAACATATTGCAGAGATTTAGTGATATGTAATCCCCAATAAGTGTGTAATTTTACATTGACTATGCTATTGTAATATATAAGACACAGATTTTAAAGGCAGCCTTAGTCTTAACAGTTCCTACTGGTTTAGAGTTTTATGTTGTAACTTTAATAACTTTTTTAACATATTTGATGGGTTTCTTACAACTTTTTCAAAAACAAACTGGAAAAATAACACCACACCAGAGTCAAACTTTCAGACCCTCAGGGTCCCAGCACTGCACACAGTGAGAACCTTTGACTCTCCCTTACAGGCCTGTGCTATCTGCTTTGCTGAGATGTTGCTGTTGGGGATTACTCTGTACCTGCAGCAATTCCAGGAGGAGGACACTTTACTCTTAGGTTTCACGGATAATTGCTGGTGCAGAGGGTAGAAGTTGGGTTAAATTACAAGCTGTGAAGAGATTTTGTCCAATGAATAGAGAATGCTCTGCCTGTGTCCTTCAAGCTTTAGATTCCTTCTGCACCATCTTTCCATCCTGCCTCACAATGAATCCTTTTTGGCAGACTCCTCATACTAGTCACTTTTTCCTCATGAGGGGTATGCCAGCAGCCCTGCTAAGGATTTTTAATGACACTTCTACTCTTCCTGCCTTTTAAACTGTAGCCTTCAGATAGTCTTCTGAGCTTTTTGTCCAGTCTGTATATTTGCTCTTTGTTCTGTCCTAACAGAGATATGTGGACACTGTCCTATTCAAGGAGATGGAAAAAAGATGGCTGTGACAGAAATGACAAGGTTCTTTCACATCTTTGTTCAACAAGGTAAGAATAAGAAGACATTTCATAAAAAGTCAGCATTTTTTTTATCTTTGGGATGTGGCGGTGCAGGCAACCATTATTTTCCTCAGCTATGTTATAAATGCCTGAGTAATTTTGCCTGGGTTTTTAAAAAGTCAGTCTGGGACAGATTTATTACTTAGGAAGGCTTTATGCAAAATCCTTACATTTTTGAGAAATGTTGAATAGTTATAAATGGACTCTAAATAATATAAAAATTGAAGAATTTTAGCATTAGAGGATGCCGTTACCTGCCTTTGCTTACAATGCTTTTGTAAGAGCTGTTTGAATTCAGTTTGATGGCAACTTGTTTACACGGTCGTTGCCTTTTATAATATATGTAATTTAATGTGTTTAGTATTTGTTATGCTAAAATTAACACTAATTATACAATAGCGTTAACGTAAAACTTGTTTCTGTGATATTATGGAATTTCTTGTGATGTGCAGTTCTGTCGACAGCCCCTGCCCACATTAAATATACTACACTACGGCAGCCCTCAGGTATATCTTCATTTCCAGTGTGTGACACAATCATGGTCTGTCACATGCTGGGAGGTATATATGATGTATCAAGGCACATGATGGGAAAGAGCCACAGCACTATGCCAAAGCTGGGACACATGCTGCCGTGCACAGTCTGTTAGGAAGCAAACTCGCTAGTGGTGAGACGTTACCCTGGTTCCCATCTGGCCACATATAACTAGCTTGTCAATCACTGTGGTTATGTCATGAATCCAGGTAAAAAACCAGATGATTTGTAGTTAAAATAATAACAAAAGAAGTATTCCTAGCAAAAAAAAATCTGAGCTATGAGTGTTTACAGAAAGTGAAGCTTTATAGGTATATTATAATTGCTAGTATTTCATTTACTTGAAGGGACATCATTACATTATAGTACCGTTATTCTGAAAGAATGTCTTACAAGCTTCTTTAGGTATGCTTTCAGTTCTTACATAGAGAGTTTAATAACTAATAACATTTTTGGCTTTAGTCTAATGTTATTTTACTTAAATACATATATCCTTATGCAGTGCAAAAAGAAATTTTTTTCCTCAGTGCTTAGGCAGAATTTTCAAATCCGAAGCTGTACATTATCATGTTAAAATCTGCAATGTAAAGAAAAAAAAAGTGTTTAGCATTCACAACTACAGGACAAAAAGTCATGACAAAGAGAAATGCACCAGAGAAGGTCTGGGATAAATAACCTGTGACATTTCATATAATTTAATCTATTTTCTTTGTCCATGATTAACTGAATAAGAAGCAATGAGCTTGAATTTCAGAAAAAAACCAAACATTTCAAGTATTTTATT
>NW_008794452.1:2826967-2830270 GCF_000699145.1 Aptenodytes forsteri
ATTTAAGAATACATTAGACACAGATGTGTCAGAATGACTTACATAAATTTAGGCAGCTGGCAAGGGGATAGAATAAATAACCCCTGTTTTTTGTGACTGGAGACTATGAAGGCACTGAAGAAGTAAAATGAAATTATATGTAATATTTTTAGTTTCAGTACAGAAATACAGGCAAAGATTTACACAACAGATGATTGGGAATTTCCGTGCAGTTCCAAGGAGATTTTTACTGAGCTGATTCCTCAATAATACTACAAGTTTACAGTTTAATTGGGGGGGGCTCAGTAATGAATAAGAATCAAGATAAATGGAAAAATTGTTAATGAAATGTGGGCTTTTTCTTTTCAACATCAAAATCCACTTTTTACTCACTTAACTGTGCTAAACTCCATTGAAAATCTCAGTTCCTGGTACTGTTCCATAACTGTGAAAAAGTTATGTAACCTGTCTGACTACAGGGAAAGAAAAAAACATTACAGAATGGGTTTTCTTTTCTACTATTCTCCACTTCTAAGGGTAATTAATTTGTTAAGGAGGAGTTAGGGTGACTGGTGGACTTACACTCTGGTTAGATACCATCTTTGTGGTACCTATCCTATAAGCATCTATCATCTACTGAAATCACAGTCCTTGACTGCAGAAGTTTGAAAACTGGGGAAAGATAGAAACAAGCTGAGAATGATTAAAGACATAACTTTTTACAATTGAGAATTGTGAAAGTGCCTTAAGGGACATAGGCATCCATTTCCTGTTCAAATACTGTCTATAGATGCGAGTGCCTAATGTCTTTTGGCAGATACACCCCAGAGGTTTAGGACTGCTCAGTAGTGGAGTGGAAAAGGAACGTGTCCTATTCTCGTACAGTTGGTGTAAGTTTAAATATTCCACAAGCAGCTTAAACTGTAATTTTCTTTGCTGGACAGGGTCACAGTGTAGTTCAGATTCACAAGCTGCCCTCAGTCAAACCTTCTCCTCACCACCTTCTCTCTGACAATGCCTCATAATGCCTTAAAACGTAAAGCTCCATCCCAGCAGTTCAGAGAAATTAAAGTTTATTAAAAGCACATGTTCATAACTCTATATCAGAATACATTTTTCCCTTAGGGACAGAAATGAAAGGGCCATGAAATAAATGTGAATATGACTTACTAGCCTCATGATAGCAATCCATTTTCTTACCTTACTGTCTCCCTAGGAACTGTTTGTGGTTTTGTCCCCAAAATGTGTGCTTTAAATAACTCTAAGAATGTTATTTCAGTTTTAAAGACAAAGTGCTGCTGGTGTCAACCTAGAAAAAGTAGAATATCTAATGCATATTATTTGAAATAGAAGTATTACCATTTATCGATGCTTATGCCTCAAACCAATTAATATGGGGCTTCTGGTATGGGTTTCTTGAAAACAAGCTGCTACCAACTGGAAATGATCTGGTAGTTAATTTTTCCCCTCTCAGAACTGGAACATTTTCCATACTAAGTAACGTAGTATAGAAACTACTATATAACTGAAATATATGGTGCTTGGAGACTGCTAATTACATTTTCACTGGCTGCAGCAACCTCAGAGGTTTCTATTTTGATGTTCTGCTGAGATTATCATCAGCATTTCAGCTCTTTGAAGATAAATCCTTAGACAATACAGCCTCATCCACAGCTTTTTATTCTTAAGTTTGGCAAAGCCCTTTATGATATTAGTGAAAGTATTGTTTGTTCATGAAAATGTTTGTCAGGACCATTAAGCTCCTGAGAACTTCAGGGACCTTCTTTACCTGGAAAGGAACTTTCCTTTCCTGCTCTGTACCTCTCTTTTGCGTAATGTCCCTGAAGGACCTCTGGAGGCAATGTCACCTACTTAAGAGTGTGGTTCTGTGGCAGTTTTGGCCTGTAGATTCATGTTAACTTTAAGACACCATTTTCTTTGTGCATTAGGCAAAATTTGTGTCTATTGCAAAGGCAACAGTAATGATGTGACTATTAAGCAAGGCTAAATGAGCCTGCAATATGCAGTGGCTTTCATTACGTGATCACATAGCTGGCGGTCAGAATTCAGATGTGGAACAATTTGATGGAAAGAAATGTGGTCTATCCAGAGGACTGTTTTTTCCATCGCCTGTATTGTTATTACAGATGAATGAAAGGCAGTTTTTACTTCAATACAAATTAAATTAGTTGCTATTATATTGATTTCAACTGGGCTAGTAGCAACAAGCAATTATAATAAGTGGGAATTTAAAAGGTGTACTACTGGCCATTTTAATTCACAAATGGCCTGGTTAAGAATTTCTTACACAGGAAAAACTCCTGTTAGGCTTCAGAGGAAACTGTTCCTGAACACCAGCACCTCAGCATGTAGCCAGAAGTGATGAAGCTTTGCAAACATATTCCTATCCTGTGTTTTGGAGAAATGACAAATCTAAATGGAGATGTTTTGGGTAGGAGGTCTGTTATATGGCACACCAATGCAGTGTCTACAGATATTTTAAAAACATCAGCATTAAGCTGACAGGAGAAATTACAGAAAGTGATTTAAGGAGGTATAAATAATAGTAATGGGAAGAAGTTAACCGAAATATAGTAGACTTTTGAAGGGGGGAGAGTCACTTGCATTGGGACTGGGACAAAGCAATAGGTTTTTCAGCCTGGTGGTTAGCACACTTACTTCATGGTCATAGTGAACATTTAAATTCCTTTAAGCAAAGTCCAAAGCAGAAAAGAAAAAAACATGGGATAAAGGTTCCTATAGAGTTCATGTCAGAACTTTTATACATCACATCTTCCTCCTGTTTTCCACAGCCCTGTCACCTCACTGTTTCTTGCAAGACCCAAATCTCGCACCCTCTACTGCCAGCTTACCCAGTTGTTCACTCAAGCTGGTAATTCTGCTGTCAGTTAGCCTGGATAAAACAGCAAGAGTTGGTGCGAAAATATTAATGAGGTATGGTTTCTGGCTGCAAAAGAAAAGGCGTTAACTGCCAGCTTGGTGGGAAGTGTTGTGGTTTAACCTCGGTCGGCAACTGAGCACCACGCAGCTGCTCGCTCACTCCCCCCGCCCGGTGGGATGGGGGAGAGAATTGGAAGAGCACAAGTTAGAAAAAGTCATGGGTTGAGATAAAAGCAGTTTAATAATTGAAATAAATTATAATAATAATAATATGATAATAATTATAATATGATGATAATAATAATACAGAAAGCAAGTGATGCACAGTACAATTGCTCACCACCCGCCGACCGATGCCCAGCCAGCCCCCGCGCAGAGGCCCCTCCCAACCACTATTCCGCAGTTATATGCAAACTCACACAC
>NW_008794452.1:2830425-2835579 GCF_000699145.1 Aptenodytes forsteri
TGTCGTGGTTTAACTTCAGTCGGCAACTAAGCACCACGCAGCCGCTCGCTCACTCCCCCCCACCCGGTGGGATGGGGGAGAGAATTGGAAGAGTAGAAATGAGAAAAACTTGTGGGTTGAGATAAAAACAGTTTAATAATTGAAATAAAATAAAATAATAATAATAATATAGAAAACAAGTGGCGCATAATGCAATTGGTCACCACCCGCCGACCGATGCCCAGCCAGTCCCCGAGCAGTGGCCCCCCCGGCCAGCTTTCCCCAGTTTATGTACTGAGCATGACGTCACATGGTATGGAATGTCCCTTTGGCCAGTTGGGGTCAGCTGTCCTGGCTGTGCCCCCTCCCAGCTTCTTGTGCACCTCCAGCCTTCTCAGTCGGTAGAGCATGGGAAGCTGAAAAGTCCTTGGCTAGTGTAAGCATTACCTAGCAACAACTAAAACATCGGTGCGTTATCAACTTTGTTCTCATCCTAAATCCAAAACACAGCACTGTACCAGCTACTAGGAAGGAAATTAACTCTATCCCTGCCGAAACCAGGACAGGAAGGTAGGCACGACGCAGAGTTAGTTTGTATACATTTTCAAAAAAGGAACATTTAGTATTTTAAAAAAGGAAAATACTGGAAAAGGCTGAGGAAAGAGTTCTACAATAGCGTCTCAACAGGTGTAAATGTATATATAGTTTTGTTAAAGTTAAAAGACACATTAATTTATTCCAGGAGCTAACCCTGTCTCTGGAGCTGTTTCCTGACATCGGTGTCCATTTCATTTCAAGGGTGTAAAAATCTGGTTTAGATTTCTAGGAGAGATTCAGAACTATAAAGCAATAGTAAAGGATGAGTGAGAAATGACTAATAAGATAATCCATGGATATGAAGGGTTTTCTAAATTGTATTTGTGCAAGTTATACTTGTGTAAATGCTTCAGCATGTTGCAGGTTCAGGGTCTGCCTCCTCACATTGTTAACCAGGAGGAGAGCACACAGACACTGCAGCCAGACTAGGCTAAAAAGCCTGCCTTTCTCATTTCTGTTCTCTGCATTGGGGTGATGTTCCTGGGGCTGGTACTGAAGGATAAGCAGGCTACTTTGCACAGCAACAAAACAGACTCCCTGTATGTGGGGATTTTGCAGAACTGCTTGTTTTCAATGTTTTCTTTTCAGTGTGTTGAAAATTTACATCACAAAAAGTTTGCATAAGTTCTAAATTGTAATGTAGTCTGTTTAGATGTATCTTGTAATCGATCTCATGTAATCAGAGATGATGTTTCACTGAGCACTTTTAAAATATTCATTCTCACATCCTTTAGAAAGTATCCCAGGCATTCAGGAAACTGTCATTGCTCAGTTCTACTGAGGGATAGCACACTGGCAAACAGTTTTTGGCACTTAAGCACATTATTAATATATGGCTTGGTTATTTACTTAGTATTACAAAAATATTTTTCTTTCTGTAGAGGCTACCTGGAAATGATATCCTCTTCCATCTCCCTGTAAACCACCCAAACATCTAAACTTTGTGAACAGCAGAGGTTGTTTCTCTAATGAGAGAAAGAGAACAGTACTTGGCATGTGTAAAAGCATTCCAAAGTGATCCTTAGCAGTTGGGTATTTTATAAATTTTTAATAATATCTAACAGTTTATTTTGATATAAAATTTCAAGACAGGTGGATTTTGTTCTTAATTACCTCACAATGGTTCTGTAATAGAAACAATAAGCAAGAAATTGCAATTGAAATAAGATTTACTTGTCTTTTGGATTGATTTTCCTTACAGGCATAAAATTGTATTATTCTGGTTACGTGCTTGAGTTTGTTCTAAAGAGCACTATAAATGAGTGTTCAGAGGCCAAGAGTTGAACATACATAAAATCATTTAGTCTGAGTCTTCCAAAGTAACATTCATTTGTGCTTGCATTACTTTCTGGTCTTAAGGAATTTTTCCATGTTTTTTCACTTGTGGTTAGAAAGGAAATTCTGTGATGTGTGGAGTAGACAGTATTTTTTCCTGAAATGATAAAGCCTCTGAAAAAGACATTTGCCTGCTTTAATACAAGAGTTTTGCATAGGAAGATAGGGCGGATAGGAGATTAGGCTTAATTAACCAATACAGAGAATAATAAAGTTACTAGTAAGTAATGGTCTGAATTGACAAGGAAAAGACATGAGACATTTTCCCCTTCAGTTGTTTAGACAGTACATTTCCACAAGACAACACTTCATCAGAAATTAAAGGAAATGGAAAAAGGAACTGCACCCTAAAATCAAACTGGGGTACTGCGGTGTTTAAATTTTAGGCTCCTTGTCCTTGGAATTTAAAACGCAGGATCCATACCATGCATTTAGATTTCCTGTGAAGAGGGGTACAATCTAGAATGACTCAGGAGCTGCACGGAAAGCTGCATAGGGTGAGTGGGCTTAATATGGAGCTGCTTGGGCCTAGCCAAAATGCAAGTAGCTGAGGCTCCCTGTTAAGTGCCATAGTTCAGCCCACAAAAATAGATGTGGCTGTGAATCTTCTAGCACAAAGAATATGTGCGAACAAAATGCCCTTTCCCACACTTTTTAAAGAGCAGAACAATGCAAATGATGAAGAATTAGTGGTTATTGCACTTCCTTTTATATAGCTATGTAAGTAGTAAATCGTTTAGCAAGGCTGAGAACAGATTTGCATTTCCTTTCTCTGTGGGACAGTATATCAAGCCACCTGCTGGGGGAAGCCCGAACCATTGAGATGGAAACTGGTTTGGGTTAAGAAAAAGCCTCTACACACCTTGCTGGATCCAAAGAAAGTATCTGTTTGTTTAAGTTGTGTTTGGCTAAGGTAGAAACCTGAGACGATGCAGGATTCCTCTCAGGTCGTTAGAGAAGAAAAAGAACGGGGGTCAGTTCCTTGCTACAGGGACTGCTAAGGTATAAACCCTCTGACCTCTATTAGCCATCCATAAAATCAACAGTGGACTGCTCAGCTCTCAAGATGTCAAAACTTCTGAGCATGGGTGGGAGCAGAACTGTCCAGGGAGCTTTTAATGCATGTGCAAAGCTCTTAAAGTAAGACAGCAACATTTGAACTTAGACATCCTGAAGTCATGATACTGCTCATTTGGATTCGAGGGGAGGGGCAGGGGAAGAGGCAGTTAATGATTTCCCCTTTTGATCAGAAGAACCTTTGTAGCCCTTAAATCCTTGTAGGGATCTGACCCATTCTCTTTTAGTTTTATTATGTGCTTGGTGGCCATGAAATATTAGAAGGAAATTGGCTGTGATGATGTCATAAAGAGCCTATAAATAGCATTACAGTCTTCATTATGATTCCAGTTGTGCTGTAATTACCTGTGCTCCCTGTTGAGCAGAGTGTGAGTGAGATGAATGAGCTGCTGGGAGAGGAATTCAGGCACAGGGACGATGCAATCAGTGGCTATCTAGCTACCATGTAACGTGAAACAAGTGTCTGGGGCATCCATACATCATCACCACAGATATTTACAGGTGCATTTCCAGAGGTAGTCACCCAACTAAAGCCCCATCATGTAAAAATGCATGAGTGGTATTCCTCACTGTACATTAGTATTCCTAATTGCAAACAGGATGAGAGAGCTGCCAGTACTTCACAGGGGAAACTGTGTCCTGTTGCAAGTCAGCAGATACTTGGCCATTAAGTTTCAGTGAGGCCAGAATCTCATTGCATATCTAGGTTGGCAGGCTAATTTAGGTCTTACATTCTTTGACCCCACTATCCTGTTCATTCAGGGATTTAGGGATTTTCTTTTTTCCCAGCTGGAAGAATTAAATTTCAGTCATCTTTTTCAGTCTTTTTCTTTCACTGTTCTACAGATATTTGTACTCATAAATTATCAGCAACTAAAAATTGCACATTTTGTTTCTGATTATATCATCCAGTATTTGGTCAAACCAAATATCTTAGTTTACCATCTCAGTGTAATTAGATGTTCTACATAATAAGATAGATGCTGGAATTTTTCTGCTTGGTTCTCCTAAGGTGCGGAGAGAGCCCTTGTTGTGAGCTGTATAGCTAGACCGGCCATGCGTTCTGTACATTATGTATAGCTACATATAATACCCTATAGCTCTGGCAGGAGCCTGAGGGTTTGGGAAATACAGAAAGGGTGAGAAGCACTGAAAAGATCATAAGCTATTTAAATCCCAAATTCTTTGGGATTTTTTAGGCTAAAATTTCAAATGGGATAGGTTAAAACTTCAAATGGGAAAGGGATAGGTTAGAAAAAAACCTACAGCTGCTACAGGTAGCATTCGAATAGCTGGCCAGTTTTATACCAACACTTCAAGAATATAAATAACTACAGGTATATGTATATGTGAATTCTTTTAAAATAGTATTCTAGGTCTTGCAAACTCCACATATTTTGAATCTGTAAGGCCAGTTAATGTATTTAACCCATACAATGGTCTTAAAAGAATGGCTTAACTGCATATTAATTTTAGTCTACATTTTAGTTGTGTTTTAGCAGTCTACATGTAGGAAGCGCTGTATTAGATGCAATCAGAAACACAAGCGAAGAGCTGAGTGGTTATATCATTCCCATCACGTATTAAAAAAAACCTGAACAACGACTATTGTTGTTTCTCCACTGGCTTGTTATCGGCCCAGCCTTTGAAGCTACAAAGGACATGAAAAACACCGGTAATGGCTGCGTTCCAGAGTATCTGTGATGGCTTCAAGCACACAGATGCCACCTCTGTTTTCAGTATGTAGTTTTCCCAATTACCCATGCAGGGTTCCGCTGGCGCTGGTACTGTCAGCACGCCTGAGCAGAAACATTTTCCCTTATAAAGCCGATAGTAAATGTGAATAAACTGATTTCCCCTCCCTCCTTAGCTTCCCACGGACAGTCCCCTCTATCAGCAGAGGGTGTGAGGCGTAACCCTGTCGCGGCTGTAGCAGGCTGTGGTCAGACCACAAGAACACCAGCTTCCATCCAACTCCAGTGTAGACAGGGGGATGACAAAGGGTAGCACGGGGTGCAGGGGGGCACTTCCCACGCGCCCCGAGGGCCTAGGATGGGCACGTGACCCACCTACCTCGCCTCCTCTGCTCCCCCTTCCCCCCGCCCGCACCGTCCTGTCGCGAGACCAGCCCGCCACAGCGCTGGCGGCCAACGGCAGGTTTTTCTG
>NW_008794452.1:2835604-2850897 GCF_000699145.1 Aptenodytes forsteri
TGTGTTGCACGTGCTGCTGGAGGGGGAATCTCCACAGGGAACGGGAAGGCTCAGCTCCCCCGAAGCAGCGAGGAAATACCAATGCCTCCCTGTAGCTCCTGGTGAGCTCTTGTTGTTGAAAAGTGAGGAGGAGAGACCTTTTCTTCATTATCTTTGGTTTTTAACTGAATAGAATATGAATCTGTATACTCTTGGGATATAGTGGCTAAAGGAAGAAATGTCTCATTTAAAGGATAGCTATCTTTCTGTTTTCCTTTTTGTTCTAACCTTTTGGAAAATACCTGAGACTAAACACCATTGGTATTGCAGAGGGGGTAACATTCCTTATTGTTTATCTGTTTGTCGTGGTTTAACCTCAGTTGGCAACTGAGCACCACACAGCCACTCGCTCACTCCCTGCCACCCCCAGTGGGATGGGGGAGAGAATTGGAAGAGTAGAAGTGAGAAAACTCGTGGGTTGAGATAAAAACAGTTTAATAATTAAAATAAAATAATAATAATATACAAAACAAGTGATGCACAATGCAATTGCTCACCACCCGCCGACCGATGCCCAGACAGTCCCCGAGCAGCGGCCCCCCCGGCCAGCTTTCCCCCAGTTTATATACTGAGCATGACATCATATGGTACAGAATATCCCTTTGGCCAGTTTGGGTCAGCTGTGCCCCCTCCCAGCTTCTTGTGCACCTCCAGCCTTCTCAGTCGGTAGAGCATGGGAAGCTGAAAAGTCCTTGACTAGTGTAAGCACCACTTAGCAACAACTAAAACATCGGTGTGTTATCAACATTGTTCTCATCCTAAATCCAAAACACAGCACTGTACCAGCTACTAGGAAGAAAATTAACTCTATCCCTGCCGAAACCAGGATACTGTTTATCACAGTTGTTACCATTTCCAAATCAGGGCTAATATTACTTGATGTAGCTCAGTGCGTAAACAGTGTTTCAGAAGTGTTTCAGAAGGATAAGGTGATGTCTAAGGTAGCATAGTTGTTACAGGGAGCAATCCTGCTCCTTAGGAGCTCTACTTCATGGGGAAAATTAACTCTATCCCTGCCGAAACCAGGATACTGTTTATCACAGTTGTTACCATTTCCAAATCAGGGCTAATATTACTTGATGTAGCTCAGTGCGTAAACAGTGTTTCAGAAGTGTTTCAGAAGGATAAGGTGATGTCTAAGGTAGCATAGTTGTTACAGGGAGCAATCCTGCTCCTTAGGAGCTCTACTTCATGGGGGAGGGGGAGGGGGGGCTGGGGAAATATTTGAAGGCAATGGAAATAAATGGAAAGGGATTGAATCAATACATAGCAAAATATTTAACTTCATATTTCTACAAGGACATTATTAATGACAAGGAATAAAGCATTTAAAATTTTAATAACATTTTCAATGATTGTTACACCTTTTTCTTGCATAAAAATGTTTCTTATCCTTTGGTATTACATAGTAGTGCTACAGGTACATAGTTTGCCAAATAATAGAACTCTGTGAAATTCCTTATAATTTAGACTTCAAAAAAGAAGATACTGTGTATTGTAATTCTAAAATAAGAAAAATTGTGCTTTACATGGGTTGTGTCATATGGTATTCCTGAACAGAAATTAGACTTTGTGGTTTAATTTGAATGATACCTTTCCATTTTTGTGTACTGTTTAAGCATTTCAGGTAGTTCTCTTGTTTTCTCCACCTTAAAAGCTGGCTGTGTTATCAGCTGAATATAATATTGAAAAACTTCTGGAAAGGCTTCCCTGTTTCAGGGGATGTAAGCTGTTGTTATAAAACAAGTAGGATTGGATTTCTTAAATGAGCTGATACATTATACAATCATTGTATTAGGGTATTTTGAATTGTAAATGTGAGGAGAAAGTCTGTTTTGGGGAAACTTACTCATTTTTCAACTGTTATGCAGAAATGTTTTTGTGTGGTTTTGAGACATTTTTGAATTAGAGAATGTAAGGGTTTCATAATCAGGTTCCATTTGTATGTCTAACACTTGATGTGGTTGTCTGTTAGTTTTCACACCAGGTGCGTGATTCTTGCTGTTAATGACCTAGGGTATAAAAATTCTTCCCTTCATTGCTGTTCTCTCACCAGTCATGTTTAGGTAATGCTCTTCCACTGTTGCCCAGTATCAGAAACTAAGGGTATATGTAAGGAAAAAGACTTTTTCAATGTTTTTCAAAATGCAAGGGTTTTTCAAAACTGCATTTCTCCCAAGTAATAGACAATGATCTTGGGATAATTAGAATGATAAGCAGTGATTGCTGTAGTTCGGATTATGTGTCCTTAACATTGTGTGTTTTTATGGTGATAAGAATATATTCTCAAACAGAAAAACACTTCAAGACTGGGAGATAAAACAGCTTATTGCATCAATAGCTCCGGTACTAACTGTTTTACTGCTTTAGCAGTCCTGTTCAAGGTTTACTTAATGGAACTGCTATTGGAGTACTTAAGAGGTAATACTGATTAGTCTGGTTGTATTCTCTGCTATACTTCCTGTATTTTTTTTATTGCAATATTAAAAGAATAATCCCCTCATGCCTTCTTTTTCTGTGTAGGGGTTCATCACTGTCTCAGTACCTGCAGTCATTCTTAAAATCTATATAAATGCCTTCAACCTTTGAAACAGGACGAAGGAGCTGAGGAAAAAAAATAAGTTCCATGCTTAGAATTTCTGATTAACTACAGGATGCCTATACGACTGAAATCTCTTGTTGTTTTAAAGAAAGTGGTATGCTACTAATTACATTTCTTTCCTTTACTTAAACTTACTATGTGCTTACTACTCAGTAAGTATAGTGATAGGCTCTCTGTTGTGCTATTTTGTATTATATTCAGAAAAAGCATAACATCACTGCTATATCTGCAGAATCCAGGACTTTAATAAAGATGATTTATACTATCTTTAACAACAATGGAACCTATTTGACAAGTACAATAGGAACAATACATCAGGGATTGGTTTCTTAATATACTCTGAAATTTTGATTTCTCATTTGTATGTTATTTTATCCTAATAGATTAATATATCATTCTTATGATTTTTGAACTATTTCTTTTCCAGAAAACTTTTATTTTAGAACAAGGGAAATATTTAAATTTATTAATGAGAAAAGATTTCATTATTTCTGCTTACTTTTCTTTTTCTCTGTCCTAAAACATTTAAGCTTTCATTTTTCTCTCATCTGAAATAGAAGTCAGCTGAATTATTTCTGTGTCTGAATTTAAAAAAAAAATAGTTAATGCTGAATGATTGATACAACTGGTTTGATATGATGTGGGATAATTTTGTATCACACCTGGAGAAAAAATTAAATTAAAATTAAGTAATAGTTCCAAGTTCATTGACTATATGTAACAACTGCCTTTTTAATGATGGTGGTTTTACATATTCTAGCTTCTTCATGAGTTCTGTCACTGAAGTTAGTATGAAATTAGTATGAAATTATCTGAAGTTGTCCAGGAGATTGCCTTTATTTTTAAAGGACTCGAAATGGCTGATGAAAGTAGTTACTCATGTATTAGAACATATTTGAGTACCTCTGATACCTTTTCCTGTAGATTGTGATCCACTACTGGAAAGCACTTGATGAAGAATTCAGTGTTTTACCAAGACAGGTTTCCCAGTAAGTGTAAGGCTCAAACCATCTTGGAGAAATTGTAATCTTCAAAATGTATCATGTTATAGAATAATTTTTTCTGCGGTTTCCTCCTGTTGGTTCAAGGTGCTATGATTCTTTAGGCTGCTGTTACTAGTTCATTGATGTTATTCTGATAGTGGAAATAAATCATAGCAGCACAAGCATTCCCAGGAAGTGCTTTTGTTTGTTTGTTTGGGTTTTTTTGCACAGCATTCCATACCAAATGCCATTTATGAAAGAGGTGCTTCCACTGCCTCTGGGTACTCCAAAAGTATTACACCTTTGGTTAGCACGATTCAAAAAGTTCTGCATAAAACAAGTCAGGAATAAGGTTTTAATAGCCATGCTTTTAGTTTTGATTTTATAGAATGTTACTCTGCTATCCTCAGCTTCTCTTAGATGTTTCTTAAAGCACTTCATTCACTACAACTAGTGTGTGACAACACCCAAAATAATAATTTAATGATTATTTTTCTCTCACTAGAATTCTTAGTGCTCCAAAAGGGTAGTTTTGTCTGGAAGTTTTCCAACAGTGGCTTTAAAGAGTGTTCGGATATCTTCTATATCAGATCATTTGTGTTAATTATTTAAAATTCTTTGGATTCAGATTCTGTTGAATATATATATTGCTATGTGCAAAATGGTGATCATGGTTTGCTCAATTTTCTGAAAGAGAAGAAAATGTAAGTAAATTCTGTAATGAATACAACACAGTTTAGAAGCATTACATTTTCAGATAATTTTCATGTGTCAGAAGTTCATAGGTACTACCATTTTTTTCTTTTGTTTTGAAGGCCATTCTTTGTAGGATGACACTTTCTTTCTCTTAAAAAGGAAATCTATTGCCTATTGCATTTTCCTTCTTGCTTTTTGGAGGGTCTGTTTATTGATGCTCTCCTGCAGTTTTGCAAATATGTACAGCTTTAATACTTGCAAATAAGATTCTTGTGTCATCCACTGTAATTTCCAACAAAAACTGAGTAGGAATGCGTATGTGGCTTTATGTGATTTGTATATCTCTCGCTTGTCCTTATCCTTAGGCAGACGGGTTGTATGTACTCTGGCCTCAAGACTGTTTTGAATTGTGCTCTACAACCTATTCAACAGAGCAGAAGGAAAGTCCTCTCTTGTGCCCACTATATAACGAATTACCCCATTACACAAATCAGAGGAAGACGTGACTCAAGATGTCTTATACTTCATCTGTCTGCCCTATGAGTGTCCCGCCTGGATTGAAATGTTGGTGTTGCACAGTATTGCGTAGGTTGCCATGCATTGTATCTTCTGCAGGGAACCCTTAGACTGCTCGAGCAGTTCTGGTAGCATGGATATATTCTGCAAGTGCTAGGTCCTGTGACCATTTCTAAATCAGCATTGCTGGAAATAGCAAAGGAACTGAAGACCTTGTGACTATTTAACTCTCTCCTTCCAGAGGACTCTTGAAAACATGAGTGTCTTAAAAAGTCTTGAGATGTGAGGGTCGTTGATAGTCTTAAAAGTGCCGCTAACTCTTCCCCCACTCTTTGTACACACAAAAAATCCCAACTGCCACAGGAGCTCTCAAAGAGGCTGGCAGAAACACATGCTGGCTGAAAGCAGGTGTGCAATCTGGATTAGAGTTGTTAAAATCGTCTTGTAAACATCATTAGCCTATTCTCAGTGATCGGTCTTGGCTGGATGAGTATTACAGAGTTCTGACACTTTTAGAAAACCTAAAACTAGCTATGGTGTCTCAATAACGTTTTCAAAAGGAACCATCTGTAATAAAGTACATGCCTATATTAGAATAATTTTAAGAAGATGTTTATCCCAATTATGAATAGGAAGAGCTCAGCAAAAAATATTGCAATACATGATTTGCATCCTTACAACTCAGCAGCCTCAATGAAACTTTTCTGTCAAGCACTGGAAGAGTGCAAGTTCATACTATGAATTTTAAGGAAATAGAATGAATGCAACTTGTGAGCTGTCCTAAAAATCTGCCTTAAACTGTAAAGAGACCTTTTAACATTCCTAAGTTGTTTTCTTAAAATAAGTTCTCATGGTAATGCTGTGGTTAAATGGTACAAATTTGCTGAAATACTTAACACAGAGCACAATCGTCTGCCATAGGTATTCGGCTGTTTTAATTTTTGCCCAGGAAAGCCTTGGCACGTGTGCACATATTTATTAAATGAGAACCAGAGAAGAGATGCTTCATACAATTGGGGTTTTGTTTATCATTGTGAGAAGGCTGTTTGAGGTGCATCAGAGAAACTATATATGCACCTATTGTTGCAGGCAAGGTTCTGGACACCCAGGTGCACCTAAAGAAGTGGTTTGTATGAGTAGTGTGTACAAGGATTGAAAAGGGAAAATGCAGTCTAATTCCAGCCTGCCATAGGGGTGAGGTGAAAATCTAATCTGATTTTGCCCTAATAAGAAATTGTAGAATATCTTAGCAAAAATTTGGCTAGGTAGTTCACAAACCTTACATGCACTTTGCGCAGGATCCGCCAGTAATTCTTGCAGGATGAATGTGATAAAGTGCATGCTTTCCACTCAGCAGCAGCTGAAGAGGCTTAATGTGAAACCTAATTATGTCCTCCAGCTGTGACCAAGCAGCTAGTTAGAAACAGCTGCTTTGAGAGACAGTGTGGGCAGCCCATGGAGTAGTTGTGTGATACAGGTGAGAGAAGCTTCAAAAAGAGGAAATATCTAGAGGAAAAACAGCCATGGAGCAATGGGTAGGAACAGCATGGGCAAATGGCATAGGAAAGAAAAAATGGTCCTTGGTTATTGAACAAGAACAGAGAGGAGAGTCCAGAATTAAAGGTTCATTTCTTCTCTCTCATACGGAAGGGCAAGTGAAAGCTGCAGAGCTGAGGGTCCAAGGAATCCTGTGTCTAACATTGCAAAGAGACACTATGCAGTGCATATGACCCCTCTGGTCTTTGGATTATGATTTTAAACACCACTTTTTTTCCCCCCTCTGCTTTCAGGTCCACCCTGTCTGGATGGGAAGACAGGTGACCAAGTGACATCTACACCAGGTCTAGCAGTTCTTGTACGAAGGATTCTGTTGTGCTTGATGTCTTACCCTTTCTCAGTGATGTAAATAGAGTGCACCAAGAAGAACTTTATACGGGTAAGTGATTCTGAGAAGGTGGGTCAGCCAATGAAACTTTGACAAACGTTTCTATTTGGACAGTTGTAGGGGAAGGTTACTGAACTAAATAGGCAGTTAGTCTGACCAGCTACTCAGATCTCGGCATCTTGGAGGAGAGCTGAGGAGAAGCTACTAAACTTGTGATTTTGCAAACTTTGTTTACTTACCCCAGCAAACAGGAAGCATTTGATGCATACTTCCTACAGTCTCTGTTTCCCTATAAAATTTACTCTTTTGGAAAGCTTTGTTAGGCATGGCCTTTACACTGTTAAAGGTTCCTCTTTCTTGAAAAACAAATCTGTTATTTATTCAAAACAAGATCTTGCTAATTTCTGAGGCTGCAGGTGCAATATCATAGGGAGCAAGATTGACAGCAAAGCTATGCAGACTATAACATCGTAAAGTCGTGACACTTTTATTAAAGAGTGGGGCAAAAAAGAAGACTGTTCCCTTTAATTTTTCTCCCAAACTTGCTGGTGGCTGGGAATGCAGTTTGTACCGAGTATACTTTCTGAAAGGATAGATGTGCTGGATTCATCCTCTAACTTGAACTGCTACCAATTATTCCCTATGACTTCAGCAAAGAACATGAGAGGGATGGTATCTGACTCATAGAAAAGATGTGTAAGGAACTACTGTGCTAAAAGATTTGGTTTATGTTTATAGTCTGCTCAGCACTTGCTTTATAGCTATATTAAGTGCTTATTAAGTGTCTTCATTTAATGTCATACACACCATCTTTATATGCCTGGATTTCATGTTATCTCTGCACTACACAATAAGTATGCGTAACCACCTAATCATTTTTATGTAAATGGTAAATCACAAGATGAATGGTTTTAACAGTTTGAAAGAAAATGAAAAATATGTAATTTATAAATGAGGTGGTTCTTCTATAGGACATTATGGAGAGGCATAATACAAAATGAAAAGTTTTATCATTTCTGGGTATGAGGTTTTTAAACAGCCCCTTCTACAATAACTAGATTTTCATGTTCAGTCAGGGCCCTGTAGTGTGCTGGTACCTTACCTGCACTCACGTTTCTTTCCCCTCTATATCAGCAAGAGTGAGGGGAGGCATTTTTGAGGAAAGTACTTGGGACAAAAGGATCCTAAAGAGCTGACAGATTTATGTATGTTACCTTTGCCGTTATAGACATGTTCTTTAAAGCTCTGAAGTACAACTAGCTGAAGTGAGCAGACTGTTCAGCCTCTGAAGAACCCCATTGCCTTCAGGACTAATCAGCTTGGGCACAGCAATATGACCCTAAAGTGAACTTTTGAGCACAGGCATGGAAATACCACCGTCTTTATCCCATTGCTTTGGTTCTAAGTGATGATTGTGAGAATGCTTTAATTTACTCTGGCTTTTCTCAATCTAAACAACTACACCAGCAAAGTTTCCCTGTATTTAACACACTATTCTTCCACTGTATTTATCAATTCTTTTTTTGCTTTTCATGTCTCACTATACCTAAGCTGAAAGATCAGAGGAAAAAAAAAAAGGGAGGGATCAAGTAAGTTTTATCTCACTGAATGACAAAGCTCCCATTGACTTCAATGGGCGCATCTCCTTTTGTGCTTTACTTTGAATCAGGAGTGTGCTTTTGAAGCAAATTTGATCATCACCACTTACTGTGCTTTGGTTCACATCATGAAGTGATCATAGAGATACAAGCTGAGTTCATTTTGAATTAGACTGAACTTAAGGACGCATTCCAGAAGTACACCTAATGCACTTCAGTCTCAAACGAACATTCCGACCATGGGATGAGAGAAGGGCTAATCTGAAATAAAAATGCTGTCAAATGGATGTAATGTGGAGAGGAAGTTCTATGCACCACTGTTTCATTTTGTAAGTCTTCTCCTACTAGGCCACATTATTTGCAGATATAGACTTGACCAGTGAATCCAGGATTGGTTTATGTATTCTTTGTTTTGAAAGTCACTGTGCTCTTTGGTGCTTTAATAGCTTCCTTAAAAAATGTTGACTGTTGTGATGGCTTACAGAAATGGGGAGCAATTCAGTTGAGATTTATTATGAAATTGAAATTATGAGAAGGAAAAAATATCTGAAATTAATTTGAGACTGTGATCATCTTCTGAGTTTAAAAATACTGTGGATTATAATTTAGAGAGCTCTTGTGTGGAGTAGTTATTACCAAGTACTGTCAATGTGCTTGACTGGTTTAAAACATAAATGTCTTAGAGAAGATGACGTTTTCAGGATGCATGTCTGCAGAAACAACCTATCACCATAAATTAAATGCTCTGCTTAGAGTTAGGTAGCTAGGCTGTATTTGCATTCTTTCTAATACTGTAATCATATCTTGTGAAGCTTCATTATTTAGTTTTTGGGGGATTTTATAAATGAAAATTTGAAAGGAAAATTGGACAGCTCTTGTGACAGGGAACAGGAACAGATATGTGGTACATGGGTTTGTGCATTATATTAACTTTGTGCAGGCTTACAGCATATGACTTTTTAACTGTGATCACTTTAAAAATATATTATTAGTGATCTGAATTAATTAGAGGTAATGTAAAAATCAAGGGCATAAAAAGACATGTCACATAGCATGTGTTTGCTCATTAGATATGACAGTCACTCTGCAGGGGAAATTAATATTGATGTGTATATTGAAACAGAAATACACTGGAGAGGAAGAGAGGCTGAGCAGTGTTCTTTGCCAGCATTAATAATGAGAAAATAAAACAGAATTTAATATTGACTACAACTTCTCATATGCTAAGCATGTTCCGTTGCTCAGTAGGTTCCTCCCAGTACCATTTGACTTCCCTGAGACAAATGGTGATTCCAGTAATATTGCTATGCTTCAGGCAAGGAAGACTCCATAACTGAGTCGCTTTTCCTAGCTACCATTATACTACAAAATTTGTGTGAAAACTTGGTGCCTATGCTACAACCTACACAGGGTTTGTGGTGCACATGAAAGCAGGAGCAATCAGTATACATATAAAGCATTACACAAATTTCTCCATTCAATTTTCTGGCTCTATTTGTGGGGTAAGCAGATCTGTGTCACTGTTGCTACTTCTGTGCTATTTGCTCTCTCTGGTAGCAAGCCCACAGTTCTTGTTTGTTGGGAGTAGGGCAGTGAGCTGTTGTGCCAAATGTATACTTTGTTGTTGTTTAGTTTTTAACTCTGAATTTAGAGCTGTACCAAGATGTGTATTTAAGTTGCATTTCAAAAGTATTTGCAAATGTTTTGACGAGCAGAAGTTTGTCTTTTAGCACTGTATTTGGGTAAGGCCCTTGGCTGTTTTTTTTTAATGTAAAAAAATGTTCAGTAGTTAGTAGTTAAATAGTTAAGAACATGAACTGTGTCATAAATCAGTGATGTGATGTTAACGTTGTCTGGTTACTGCCTATAAGAAGTGCCTCATCTCCATTGGGATTCTCCAGTAGGACAGTAAATGGGACACAGTGTGCTGATACAGTTTCCTATCGTTCTCCTCAGTTTCTTTCCTTTGTTCCTACTTCTGTCTTTCTGAAACTTGGATCAGATATAAGGAACTCCCACTACAAAAGTTCCCATAGTAACATCACTGAGGAATTGTGAACAAACTGCATGCCATCAGCAGATTCCTAGTTTAGATGCTGCTGTGCTGACTAGTGCCTTTGCTGGCTTAGCTTATGGTAGCTGGGAATTTATGACCTTCTGCTAGCTATACCACAGAAAAGCTGTTATGTATGTGGCATCTCCAGCAGAAGGGCCATTGCTTTAGCTATGCTACAATCACTGTTAGGGATTAAACTTGAGTGCATGAAGTCTTTAGGATTTTAAGTGCCTTGAAGTAAGGAAAATTTTTTTTTTTTTGCTTTGTGTTTACATAGCATCCCTTAGTACCGTGGAGGACCTGGCTTCTGTGCTTTGCAGTGATATTCCTAACACGTGCTGGTTACATGCAAAAAATACTATTTTAGTAGTGAATAGAAAGATAACCTTCTGACCTTTCTCCCATGACAGGTGATGACCCATGACCCAAAAGGTCAGGGCAGTTGATCAGAGCTACTACCATTGAAGCAATGGTTTCCTGGATATGAGGATCTGAATAAAAACTTGCAAATGTCTTTATTCTCTCAGTGTAGAAAAGTCATTCCAAGCCCAAAATTATTTGCCAACAGGCTTGTCTTCATTTTTGCCTTTCAGGTTTGTTCCAAAGGATTGGAGAGAAGCTTAATACTTTCTCTAATGTTCATTCTTGCACTCTTCTTGTTGGGTGGTTGGGTTTGGGGTTTTTTTTTTTCTTTATTAAAAACAGAAGCTGTATTCTTTGCCAGTCACTAGCAAGCAGAGAGCCTTATTTATGTTAAGCATAGGTAAGGTTATTTGAACGTTGAAATGAAATCCGATTTATCTTAATCTGCATTTGAGCTTCTGAATATTATGGCCAGGATGTTTTTTTTCTTCTGTTCAAGACAAGAAAGTGGAAATTAAGTGATCAGCTGAAAATTTCTACAGTGCATCTGAGGTACTTTAGCAGCATAACTAACTCTGTTACCTGTATCCTCTTTCTAGCACACTTGAAGGGTCATGCCTAGTCTTAATAGCAAAACTATCTGTCATAGCCACAGTCCAATTCAACAAGTTCCTAATTTGTTGTAACTTATGCTGCTGGAATAATAATAGACTATGTACTTTGTTATGATCAAAGGGGTATAGATCGCTGAGCTGGCTCAAAATTAGTTTCACAGAAATAGCAGGAGTGCTTAGCGTGTGAAAATTTCTACTGTTCTTGTGGGGTGGAATACTGACTCATTGCAATAACTGGCTTACTAATAGTAAATTTGAGACCACTCTGATAACACAACTGAATACTGAGATTTTTTTTTTTTAACAGACATTATTTTTGTGGCTTATGGGTAAAGTCATGTGATATTACTCAAATACATTAATTATGTGAAATTGCCCTGTAAGCTCAGAAAGCTCAGCAGGGTCCTTATGAGCGCTGTTTGAGGACAGGCTGTACATTTTGTACACTTGGAGAGGGAGAAAATTATTCAGTGTTTCCCTTTTTTCCTGTTCATGTATTTTACAAACAGCTCTAATGATCCAACTTACATGCCTATCAATATCCTAATAAACGGGAAGAGTTGAAACTTTGCAAAACAGACTCTGATACCCTTTTAACAGAGAATGGAAATTAAGGTAAATTTTTTTGTTGCTTATACCAGCATAGTTTTCTGTTTTGAGGATTGCCATTGCTGGCTCACATCGTCAGTATTTGCAGAAGACAAAACCGGTAGTTCTGTCATTCTTAAAAGAAGCCTGGGAACTCTAAGTCATTGTGGTCATTCTAATGGCAACGAGAGAAGAAGCTATTGCTCAGCTGTGGAGAGCTGGCTCAGGCTTAAATAGAGGGAAAGGTGTACAGCCTTTTAGATGTCATAAATTTTTGTATTCTGTCATTCAGCAGCCCAATGTGTAATAGATCTGTAGAAATTTATCAGTGGTGATTACTATAAAGTAGCTAAAGCCTGTGAAAGCAATTAAAATCAAGGATTGTCATGGCAAAAAGGGAGCTATAATAGGGAAAAATGTGTGCATGTGTGTACATACAAGTGAGGGTGCATGCTCTAGTTACCTGAAAAATATGCTACTTATGTTGTGTAGGTACACTGTCAGCTTTGGTATAGCTGCAAGGACTATTTATTCTATTGATTGCCAGTGTAGAGGCCTGTGTAGCACTGCCAAAAGTTATTTCAAAGTAAGTAGTATGCACTCTGCTTAGATGCTAGTGACCACTCCTTTGCTAGTGTTTAACCTCTCTAAATAAGCCTGGAATTAACAGAATTGTAGAAAAGAAAATTTTTGAGACAACTTGAATTCAGAAGCAAATATTGGTATACAGGTACTGACCTGGAAAGTCAAGGAAAACACTATTTTATTAGTGGTGAAAACTGAATGCAACTTCCACCTTTGTTAATGAATGAAATCATAAACATGGCTTTCTCCTTCCATGCAGGAGGATGAGGTATAAATCATTTTGGATAGTGTTCCTAAAATGAACACAGGAGTCTGCAACATTTTATGGAGGTAGTAAAAATTAAGGAGGCATTATATGTGATGCATGTCAATCCATCAGCATCTAGCTGTGATATGACTGTGTGCATTTGACAACAACCTTTCCTACTGGGTTGCACTGATCAAGAAAAGACAATGATTTGGAGCCCCACAGCAGAGGATACATTTGTGCTCTATGAACGTTATACCAGTTATCCTTTGGATAACTGGTATAATGTTATGGGAATTTAATTGTAAAAGTGTGACTTTCAGAAAATAATGCATATACAAATCTTTCTAACAAGGGAGAGAAATTGGTTTTACTTGCTTTTATTTGAAATTCTCAAGTGTTAAAAGTTGGTAAATGCAAATTGATCTCTCTATTTTTCATTTGATTCCAATGCATGCTTATTATTTAATAGAATTTCCTTTATAGGCATGCTGCATACTTTATTACTAGAGAGTGGGAGCATGTGCTGCATTTAGCAGTTCAAGTATCATAGACAATTTTAGAATAAGTAAGTAAATCCAGAAGTTAATATGGTCATCCTATTTTTGTTGTACGGTACCTTACCAAACCATTTTTTCATAACCCTGAAAAATGGTTTATTATTTGATATATTGGCCTGTGGTAACCAGTGCTATTCATTTCAAAAGAAACAACAGCAAATGGAGAGGAAAACATATGCCAACATGCTGCAGTGCAGTTGCTACCTAATGTGTGTTCATAGAGGTACATAGCACTAATGCAGGCAAATAAAAACTGTAAGATAGCTAACGAGTAGTAGGTGGACAATAGCCAAATTTTAAAATTGAACAAGAAAGAGTCATCTATCCAGGAAAGCAATATGTTCTTCAAAATAGTAGAGCGGTCAGATGGGGGGGGAGGGGAGGGACGCATGCAGGGAGACTTCAGAGCAATAATGGACGAGGTCAGTTAAGAATCTTGATGGGAACTGTAATAATGGGGTTATGAAATTTCCTATCTCAGAAGAACTTTAGGTTAAGTCCTGAGGACCTCATCCGATCATTATGCACAAAAAACATATTTTAGCCAAATATCAAAGTCTTTGGATAATTTCATTTCCACTTCTGAGTGGAGGAGTTCATGCTGAGATACCAGTCACTTGCCCTCACATCCTGAGGCTCTAGCTCTGCATCCTTGATCACTGTGGACTTCAAATGGACAAAAGCATGGTTGAATCTGCCTGGCTGAGTTTTGTTTATTTTCCATAATTTATTCATTTCAGTAAAATACAAAAGAAAGTAGAGCTAATTATGACAGAATAAATGTGCAAACATAGAAAACAGGTATTTTGGTCTAATTTGAAACATCCTTTTAAAAAAAGGAAGGTGAGTAGTGAACTGGCTAGCTACAGGGTAAATCCTTCTAGGCACAAGGAAGCAATACCATCACAGGTACAAGACTGTTTGGTATAGGTAAGACTTCAACTGGAAAGTATTTATTGCATAAGTAAGTAGTCTTGACTGTGTGAAAAGTGTGAAAGCCTGCACAGTAGTGGAATGCTGAAGGAAGGACTACTTTAAGCATGCTGCATTCCCTCCGAATTTCCTGCTTCCTGATTACTGCTTGGAGCCCCTTGAATCAAAACGTAGGTCCAAGCAGCCTAAGATTTCTTTAAGTTCTCATGTGACCCAAAGAGGCATTCAGACTGTACTATAATATATGGATCCATGATTGCGTTCTATTTTGTTTCAGTCAAGCACAGCTCTCAAGAAATAAAGCAGCTACAACATAGTAACTTGTAATGGCATTCTGTTTGGGAATTTACCTTATGCTTCAGCTCTCAGTTATTCAGCTTGAGAAATGTGTACTGGCTGTATATGTTTATATAACATGGTTTGTAAAAGAAAATCTCTGAAGAGGAATTATCAAAGTATAAGTAGACTGATACTGTGTTGGAAACAATTTTCTAGATTCTACTCTGTACCAGCAGAGAGCCAGCGTGAAGTACAAAGCGCAGTGTTTTGTCTCTAAGATGTATGTCAAAGCAGAAGCTGCCCTTTTGAAAATGTGCCAAAAGTACCCCTTAAAGCTGGATTTTTGAAAGCGCTTGACCTCAGCTCAACGCTAATGCTATTTAAGTTCATGGGAACAGGAGCAGGCCAACAATGAACTCTTCTGAAGGGTCATTCACTTCTACATCCCAAGCTTCTAGCATTGTGCTACAGAGAGAAGTCTTAAGAGGAGTGTTAGGCAGCTGTTAGTTGTGATATATCCTGAGGTTTTTAGAGCTTTAATAATAGATAACTATAATTCACCCTGAACTCTGCTGTTGTTCATAAACCATTTATCACGAATCATAGAATAGTTTGGGAATGGAAGGGACCTTAAAGGTCATCTAGTCCAAGCCCCCTGGAATGAGCAGGGACATCTTCAACTAGATCAGGTTGCTCAGAGCCCCGGCCAACCTGACCTTGAATGTTTCCAGGGATGGGGCATCCACCAC
>NW_008794452.1:2851887-2854350 GCF_000699145.1 Aptenodytes forsteri
GTCACTCCATCATAGAAGGCCACTAGGTCAGGCAGGCAGGGCTTGCCCTTGTCTCAAATCACCTCCCTGTCCTCCATGTGCCTTAGCATAGCTTCCAGGAGGATCTGTTCCATGATCTTCCCAGGCACAGAGGTGAGCCTGACAGGCTTGTAGTTCCCTGGGTCTTACTTTCTACCCTTTTTAAAAATGGGGGTTATGTTTCCCCTTTTCCAGTCATCAGGGACTTCAACTGACTGCCATGACGTTTCAAATATCATGGAGAGTGGCTTCGCAACTACATCAGCCAATTCTTTCAGGACTCTGGGATGCATCTCGTCAGGTCCCGTGGACTTGTGTATGTTCAGGTTCCTCAACTGGTCACAAACCTGATCTTCTCTTACAGTGGGAGGGACTTCGCTCCCCCAGTCCCCATCTTGCGGTCCATCCACTCGAGAGGTGTGGGAAGAGAGGTTGCCGGTGAAGACTGATGTGAACAAGTTGTTGAGTACCTCAGCCTTCTCCTTGTCCATTGTTACTAGTTTGCCAGTCTTGCTCATCGGGGGGGGGGGGTACGCTTTCTTTGACCTCCCTTTTTTGGCTGACATACCTGTAGAAGCCCTTCTTATTATTCTTTGCATCCCTTGCCAAGTTCAGCTCCAGCCACGCCTTGGCCTTCCTGACCCCATCCCTACGTAACTGGGCCGCATCCCTATACTCTTCCCAGGATACCTGTCCTTGCTTCCACTGCCTGTGCATTTCCTTCTTGCCCTTTAGTTTGACCAGCAGGTCTTGACTCAGCCATGCCAGTCTCTTACCTTCCTTTCCTGATTTCTTACACCTGGGGATCGAGAGCTCTTGTGCTCTATTTAAGCTGTGCTGTAACAGTTTATGCCACTTCTGAACTGAAACAGTGAATTAGAACTTTTCTTCAGTTAGCAAGATGGCTGGTAGCTAGTTTTTTTAGTCTATTTCATGGAATTTTATATTTAATAGGGTCTAAGAAGATTTTTTTACTAACGGGGGAAGAAAAACCACCCCAACCCAAAATTCCAGAAACTGTATACCTTTTCTCCTTGAAGGCCAGCTCGCTCTTGCCTAATCTGTCATGTTTTTACATGGTCCTGTAATGGAGTCCCTTGTAAAGTGATGTAGGGTCCAGCTCTTACTGGTTTTTTGACCAGGTTCATAAATTGTGGCTTCTTTTTGTTCCAGCTGCTTTAACTGATCAGCTACCAAAATGTAAAGTAGTGCTAAACAAGAAAATCCTTTTGTCACTGTGATCGCTCCCTCCACCACTCAACCTACCTTAGTATCCCATCTGTAGGTTGAAACTTGTTTTAGTCAGTGTTTAAGAAACTTCCCCCCTATTTTTCCAATGCTATGCTTACTCACTTGTGCTGTCACGCACACTCTCTTGCTCTCTCTCTTTCTGAATTCCATCTCTCACAGTGCTGTATAAAATCATAAATGCAGAAAGAATAGTTTAGATACCTAATTAAGATTCTCTTTCTTTGCACATTCATCTTCTAAGACTCACTGGTTTTCTTTCTCCTTTGGCCCAGGTACCATTTTTAAAATGGTCAAAGTTTCCCCGTGAGTTTTGTGGAAATTTCCTTTTATAAAGACTAGTTTCTTGTCTCTGTCACTTTAAATAAATTAGACTTTTAAATTTACAATATTGCAAATTATTTTTAATATGTAAGATAGTGTGCTTTGTGAAGGAGAAAACTGCAGCTTTTAATTACTTAGTATTTGTTTAATTTCCAAGTAATCGCTACAGTAAACTCTGATGGATCATAGCATATTTACTTTCATTTTTTACCTTATTTCCTATGTTTGAGTTAGAAGTGTATTATTTTGCCTTTTGCACTGTCATTCTGGAGTTCTCAAACATGTGGTGATCTTGGCAGGATTTTTGAATAACAAGCATTGTCTCTTAAGGAAAATAGACTTGTATTGTGTTCTGAAATGTTATCATCATTTCTTAGGAAATATGTAAAATAATGGCATGAAATAAAGTTCTTTGGCAGGGCCCTGTTATGTAACTGTTACGAATGTGAAAATGTGAACAAATGTGAAATGAGGACCTGCTATGATCAGAGTATATGTAAACCCAGTGCAAAGGGCAGTCTGGGAGCCAGTTTAAAAAATTCACAGTCCGTCACTGTGTTTAAAATAATGAATTCAAAGAAAAGGCATAAAACTCTAAAATTAAACAAACAAACAAAAAACCCCACCCCAAACAACCCAAAACATAACAACCAAACCACCCAGAAACTAAGTGAGGATTTTTCATTATCTACTGTCAGATCTTTATATAGGAAATATAAATTGCCGACCGACCCGTCCCACAGGGAAGTCTGCTGCCTGGTTGAAGGTCGGGAGCACAGGTAGTGTTTTCCTCTATCCCTACAGTGGCAGGGAAGAAAGGAGCAGGAAAACACACCTGATCAACGCGTGGCTCAGGGGCTGGTGCCTGGTGCC
>NW_008794452.1:2858228-2858916 GCF_000699145.1 Aptenodytes forsteri
AGTCCCCATCCCTGGAGGTATTTAAAAGACGAGTAGATGAGGCACTTAGGGACATGGTTTAGTGGGCATGGTGGTGGTGGGTTGACGGTTGGACTTGATGATCTTAGAGGTCTTTTCCAACCTCAATGATTCTATGATTCTATGAAAGCTTTACAAGCTTTCGTATAGATCAGATTGTCATAGCCTCATTAAAGATACCATGAATGGTGCATTTCAAGGAGACGTACAAGCTTTCGTATAGATCAGATTGTCATAGCCTCATTAAAGATACCATGAATGGTGCATTTCAAGGAGACGCTCAAATTGGTGTTGCCTTAGCTGCTTATGGAGTGCCATGATGTAGTTAGAAATTGAGCTCCAGGAGGATGCATGACTGAAATTATGCAGATTTATGCACTCCAGAAAAAACCCTCAACCTACGCAGCAAGGCTTGCAGGTTATATTTCTCTAATAAATTTAGGAAGAATACTGTATAATTTTACATACTAGTGGAAAAGATAACTCTTCTTATTGTGGCCCTTTAGCTGCAGTACAGAAGAGGCTGACAAGTGTAGGGTGCTATACTTTAAAAATACATTATCGGAGGCAATAATCATAGAATCATAGAATCATAGAATCATTGAGGTTGGAAAAGACCTCTAAGATCATCGAGTCCAACCATCAACCCAACACCACCATGCCCACTAAA
>NW_008794452.1:2860597-2878853 GCF_000699145.1 Aptenodytes forsteri
TCTCTGCACGACCTAACGAGATCCCTGTACTCTTCTTGAGTCGCCTGCCCCTTCTTCCACAAGTGGTAAACTCTCCTTTTTTTCCTGAGTCCCAGCAAGAGCTCCCCTTTCAGCCAGGCCGGTCGTCTTCCCCGCCCATTCTTCTTACGGCGTACAGGGACAGCCTGCTCCTGCGCCTTTAAGACTTCCTTCTTGAAGAACATCCAGCCTTCCTGGACCCCTTTGCCCTTCAGGACCGTCTCCCACGGGAAAGCCTGGAATGAACAAACCTTTGCTGAAACTCAGTGTAGTTCATAGTACTGTGGTGAGTATTGAATAGAACATTACCAATAGGAAAACTGAGGAGGTTAGTTTAGCAATGCTCTACAACTAAAGTACTGTGAAATGAGATGAAATAACAAGACACAAAACATATTTTCAAAGAGGAAGCCTGGAATGAACAAACCTTTGCTGAAACTCAGTGAAGTTCATAGTACTGTGGTGAGTATTGAATAGAACATTACCAATAGGAAAACTGAGGAGGTTAGTTTAGCAATGCTCTACAACTAAAGTACTGTGAAATGAGATGAAATAACAAGACACAAAACATATTTTCAAAGAGGATATTGGTACAGTCCTCATACAATAGTATAATTAAGATTGTGACTAAATACAGGTGAGAAATGCATTGCTTGAAGTCACACTTTTTAGCCCAGTTGTTTAAATGGCACCATAGAGACAAGTCCAGGGCTATACATCGTCTTCTGATTTGAATTGTTTTAAATACCTCTCTCTCCTCAGACTGAATACATACAACAATGCCGAAGCTTATGGTTGAGACAGAGAGTCTTCAGAAAGTGAGTGAAAATGTTAGAACAATATGGCTCATTAAATTGGTGTTAAAAAAAAAAAGGAGCCTATTTAGGCCTGGTAAAAATGTAGAGAGTTGCAGTTGTTTTACACTGGTCACACATAAAAAGTTATTTGAATAAATGTCTTTAGGATTACTGTAAGATATGTGAAGAAATGTAGGAAAAAATAATTTAAAAGCTTACTTTGGTCATAGAGGTAAAATTTGGTCAAGGAAAAATTACCTTAGCAAAGCAAAACAGGACCATCATTTTCAAATAATGTAGTTGTTTTGGAATATTAATCTGACTTTTATGAGATTTTATGAGATCTTTACTGGAAAATGCTTCCATTAAGCAGCAGTCATGTATGTCAAGTCAGTATTTGTGAACTATGAGGCAGGGAGGTCTGAAAATGGGATCTATCAATATGCTTTCTAAAAATTCCATGGAATCAGACAAAAAGTAATTAGCACAGGTCAGAGGCCATCATTTTTAAAGAAGAAATCAAAAGGGAACCGGAGTACCTACCATGGCAGTGGCTGACGTTATCAGAGGAACCCACAGTTGTTAGAAATATAAATATGTAAATAAGATCAAGAAAACAAATCAATATGATGTCCGAGGAATTGACAAGAAAATGATTTACTGCTTTCCCAGTGGCAGTTAGCGACTGTAAACCACAGTGGTATTCTGAGAAGTTATGCTTGAGTTATGCATTCCTAACATAACATAGAGAAGAATAAGTAACATTTATTCCAAACCATAGGAAGAAGGGAAAGTTGTTCCGAGGATGAGATACTGCCCAGAAAGGTCTTAGGCAATCCACAATCATGTAGTACATGAATCTTAGGGTGTTTTGGGATAAAGCAAAAAAAGTCATAGACCTTTAAAAAGTTATTTGTTTGGTAATGACTGCTTGGAGAAAGTGAATTATATTTGGAAGGTAGGAAAGACATTATTGCAGTTATCCTGAAAACTTACAATGCTTGGTATCTGATACTTGTTTGGTATTACAGAGCTTATCTGGGGATTTGGCAAGGCAAAATCCCAGTTTTAAGAAGTTAACTTGTAAATCAGCATGGAACTGTTATAATTTTAATATAGGGGTTTTGAGATATTGCAGCAATAGGGATTCCATTGCATTCCAACAGCAATGGTTGGACTCGACGATCTTAGAGGTCTTTTCCAACTTCAATGATTCTATGATTCTATGATTCTACTTGGTAGAAACAGTGCTTTGGAAATCAAATCTCTGTTCCTTGAGGAAACAGGGCTAAAGCTGGTTTAAACTTTATTTCGCTCCTCCTTGATTGTGAGCTAAAAGGTGTCCAGCACAGCTTATGTGCCAATTAAATCAGCTGCAGTAACTGAAAGGCTCATGCCTTGAGGACTGCTTTGCAGGCTTGCACTTTATACTCAGTATGAAAACTGCAGTATGCAACTTGGAGTGGAATCTGAGCTTGATGTGAATTAAGTGAAGCCAAATAAAAGGTTTGAGAATAAAAAATTTAAGCTATAGAATTATATTTAAGCAGTTTGCATTAGGTCTTAATTATATAATTGGTTATTTATAAGTTACTCTCTTAATCCCTTTTACGTAAAGATCTAATTCTTTCATCTTGTTGGAGTTGACTGAAATTCATGTGCAAAAATACAGCTGTGTCTAATTGCTGATTTCTTGGAATTAATATGTGATTCTTGTTCTTGCATTTTTTGCAGAGAAATAGGCTTAAGGCAACCTACCACATTGAGGGAATGAACAATTATGCTACACTTATGAATTCACAAGTTTCCTGTCAGTAAGTGGCAGCTCATTCTCAAAGTGCAGTTTCATGTTAATGTTGAGAAGAGGGAGAAAGTGTGAAAGTGGGTTTTTTCCTCCTGCTTTCCCAAAGTCACCTGTTTCTTTTGTGTTTCTAACGCAGTAGTGATAGTAGATGGCTAATTATGCAGGTGCTTTATTTTCATATGAAATACCATATAAGCAACCAGGTCAAAGTGGGTGCAGTGTAGAAATTGTGAACAGAGTATTTACAGGAAGTAACAATCAGAATGGATATGAAAATCTGGGAACATCATACAGGATTAAATTTCTTATCTTTATTTAAGAATTGCAGATTGCTAATTGAGCATAAAGACATGATTCTGAAGTGTGGGTGATAACTTAAAGAGTACTGATTCCCCTTATTGTGATTAACTCAGTCTCCCTGAACTGCTTATGAGAAGAAACTTCCACATGTACTATTTTGAGTGGCTGGATAAAATAAAATATTGTTTGCTCTTTGAACTAGCATATTGTTTCCCAGAAGAAAAAAATATGTCCTATTGTGTAATTTACTTTCCTCCGAATTTTTTAGTGTTTCTGCATCTTTCCTGTCTGCAAGGATGAAAACAGATATAATCAGATCTGCTTGTTATATGCCCTGTGCCTTGAGCCCTGCCCTTTGCAGAAAATTCTCAGTTCAGAATGTTTGTAGGTATTATGTTTATTTGTGGTGTAAAATCCTGCAGTTTTCTGTCACAGTCAGAGGTGTGCCATTTGTCCAGTCATTAGGTCAAACATTTTTTATAAAACTATTTATATCATGCATCTAAGCAAACAGTAATTAGGTATCTGACCACTTAGTGACACCAGTAGTTTTGAATCCACCTAAACCACTTAGTCATCTGCAATAAGATCTTCTCGTGCCCTCATCCCGCTTACGAGTTTAACGTTTGCTGTCATGGCCAGCCTACTTCAGTTTGGTCAGAATATGTGAAGATGGTCAAGCTGAGAAAATCACAGATCTATTAAAAGTAACAGGTTCAGATGCATAGGATTTAATGTGTGTACCACAGTCCTGCTGAGCCAGTATAGTACACTTGATTTGTGTGTACCCAGCAAATTCATAATCCGAGCACATCAAGGATCCTATATCACTTGCACTTTCCATGCAGCATGTCCAGGCACCTATTGCACTCACTGTCTGAAAGTTCTTCCTGAGTTTTGATTGTTCTGTTAAAAAGAAATAGTACAAAATGTGAAATCTGGGTCCCGGTCAAATTTTTGACAGCATGCTACATCTGGGGCTTTTTGTATTTAGAATTTTTCCTACTGTAAATGTAGAGATTGAACTTGTTTCTGACTTTGATTTGGATTCTGAACCTCCCAATCCACAAGTCCTTATACGTCTCTGTTCTAAAATTTAAAAAAATTGCTTTAATTGTGATTTTAATTGAAGTGATCTTTGCTTACAAGGGTGGGATAGTTACCAGGAGGGGTGGGGGGAAAGTAAATCACTATGTACTAGAAACATTCGTGTTCTGTGAAGGTTATGAAACTGTTGCTAATTAAGCTAATGAAATCTTACAGTCTCTTCCCTCCCTCTGTCCTTTTAGTCTGTGGCTGTTCTTCAGAATGCTTACTCTGTAAATATTTAAAATGTTTATTGATCACCACTGGCAGACTATTCTAATTAATGGTGAAATTCATTAAATAAGCACATGGGAAATGACTCCATCTGGCTGTAGAAAATGAAATGAATATTTGCTAGTTTGTGAATTTGGATTGCAGTGTAAAACCCACATGAATAGAAAGTGTTTTTAGAAACATTTGAATCTCATTACCAAACTGGAACATTTTTACATATTAAGGTTATCAAAATTTTTCATGAGGAAAATGAATCTTAAAAGTACTTATTTAGTTTGTAAGGAAGGTTAATGTAGAATTACATTGTTCTATAATCACCAGAGAGCAAGTATATTAGATGGTAGATACAAGCCTAGAAACATGAAGGGACAGGAAAATGGAGTAGGAATTAAAAACCTTACAGATATTCTGATCCTTGCAGGATCATATAATGTACAGTGAAGAAATACATAGAGAGAGCAGGGAAGCTGATAATCATAGAGAAGCGGCAAAAATCTAGGAAAAGGAATGTTCTTAGAATGGAGGCAGGGGATGGCTTTTGACAGAGAGGAACAAAAACTAGAGCCAATACAATGGTAGAAAATAAAATTTTTCTTCGAAGTCCTAAAAATACTTCTTTTGATAATGTTATATTTCTATTAAAAGTATGTTACACTTCAGCCTTTAAAACTCCTTTTTTGGGAGGGGCGCTCTATTTCACAGTCTACACATACCTAGAAATACGAACTTTGATGGCAACAGTGTATCTGTACTTACCAGAACCTGTGCTAGGTACATAATTTGAATTCTCAAATGGGTAGCTGGAACATAACACATTTTATAATGCAAATCATTAATTGGAATTATCTCTTGCTTTCATTTGTTTAGGTTTAATTCAAGGGTTCAGTTATAACCTATATTGGGGAGAGAAAGAGATCTTGTATTCTCTGCGTTGTACCACATGTAATTAAAGGAGGATCTGTACAAGGCTTGGTACCTACCATTCCATGTTTCAATGCAACGTTCAGAATTTCAAGAATCTGAGAAAATTGTGTCTTGGCAAAATAGAAATATAACAGTTACTAACAGGCGTGAAAAGGCTTAAATCCAGTGCAGTCAGAGATTGCCACAGAGCTTTTATCTGGTGTAAGTTTATGTAAATGTACTCACTTTTATCTAAGTTGAATTTGGTTAGGAAATGGTGTGCCACAATAAGTGAATAAAGCAGACCATCAGTGGTTAGTTACTGTAATTTGAAATTGCAATTTTAACATACTTCAGTCTTGCTCCAGTATAATCTAAATTTAGTAGTGTAAGATACAGAAGTCAAATTAGCAGAAAGGAGAGAATTCCTTTAACCTGATAAAATGTTCATGATCTGACAAGGCCTCTAGTCAAATGCAGCATGTTACAGAAATCCTACATAAAGAATGCTAACAAGAGATTAAAACAGGCAACAGTAAAATGTTTGCAAGATTTCTTTGGCAAGTTATTTTCTCTTTCTACAGTTCTCTGATGTTTTTCATTAATTTAAGGGACTTCTGCTACTGGAAAGAGTGGTAAAGACATATAGCTGAAATGGAAAACGCTTCTCCTTAAGAACAACAACTAAGAGGTAATTGAATGGAATTAAAGAGTTCTTGAGGTGTGAGCCATGTGCTACATTGTGTAGCATGTGTGCATACAGCTTCAGTATATCTTTTTTGTTAGGATAGATTTTATATTTCAAAGCTGCATTAACATTAGTCATAGAGTTAAAGGTTCAGGCATAGCCTGGCTGAGGCTAATACAGTGCTTTTAATTTTGCCCTTTGATTAGTTCAGTATCCAGAAGGGTTCCTCATTCTACAGCAATGTTTCCATAGAATCAGTGTTAATAACTGTTGGGACAGCTCTGTTAATTGATACTAGCATTAGTTTCTTCTGTTCTTGACATGCTTACGAGTTTTGTCCTATTTAGTATTTCTTGTTTGAGTTCTTAGTTCCAATATTAGTCTTTTTTTTTCCCCAGTGTTGACTCATTCCTTTGTTTCGACTTACTATGTTCTTCCAGTCTTTCTTCACTCTGTTAGTCATAATCATAACTCATTTTCTCTGAATCCATAAATGGTTCCAAGGGACAGGCATTTGTAATAGAGGACGTTTCAGAAGTTCCGATTAATGATTCATGAGTGTGCAGGTGAATGCCAAATTGCCAGGTTGCTGCTCCAGCATTTCATTGCTCTGGTGGAATATAGATTTCAAATACACGGGCCCAATACTTCCAGCAAGATGACTTCATATGGCCACTTTATTACTTTATCCATTCCTATTTCTGTAAAGTGGCAAAAGCAATATTATTTTTTCACATTATTTCTGATTTTTGTTAACTGAATAATTATTACTTAATGATTATCAGTTAATTTAGAAGTCATTGTTTTCAAGAGAGATCTACCTGCACAGTATCGCTAGTAAATGCTATAAACCTATCATGAAATACAAACACTGATGGATACAAGACATTATTGGAAAAAACAACTCTCATGGATTTCAAACAAACGTCTGCTGGCTGAGATTTATAGCATGGGTGTGTACAGACTCTGTACACCATTAGAGGTGTGGTAACTCTCAGTCTGTCGCGGCATTTGGTGATAGTGAGAAAGAACTGAAGATAGAGGCCTGTCTTTTCATAACTCAGTGTTAGAGGTTTTTATTGAAAGTTGCCACAGAACGATTGTTCCCATTGTCTCTCCCTTAGAACTTGACATCTTTCTTTATGTTAGGAGAAAAAACACAGAGGAACTAACAAAAGATAACAGGGGTAAAACCCAGCATGCTACATACAGCATGTGCTTAAGCAATATTCAGAAGCGTATCTTCAGCATTCTAAGATGTTCACTAGATGAAAGAGTATTTAATTTAAAAATCACCATTTTCTTTTTTTATTTATCTCCATCTATCTGTCAAAATAAAGCATCTCTCCCTTTTAACAACCAAAGAGCAGATTCCCATTAACAGAAACTGAGCTAATGATGTGAATGCACACACACAGAGGACACCATCCCTTATAGTAACGTATCACAATTTTTAAGGGTAATTATTTATCTAAAGTTGTAACCAAGTGCATTAGAAATCCTAGTAAGGCACCTGGCTATATATTTAGGTATCTAAATACCTTCAGCTGGTAGCAACAGCAGTTATTCTACATGGATCATCTGGAAATAAAGTGGATGGTAAACAATATACTGTAACCATGCAGTAAATTGTACACAAATGCAGTTATCAAAACCGTATTTTCCCCTTATAAGTTTTTTCAGTGAATAGCAGGGCAATGAAATTAGAATTTCATGCCTCATGAAGACACATAAATTTTGAGCAAAACTGGTCAAAAACAAAGCAATTTTTATAATGCTGAATTTGGACTGAAGTACACCAAGAGAAAGTAGCACCACCTGAACTCTGTTGTGATTTCCTCACCAATAAAAGCTTTGCAAATACTGCTCCTATTATAGATATGGCTGTTCTATATCACACTCTGAATTTACATTGAGAAAACTAAGTTTTAAACATTGTTGAGAGAATCCAGTTAAAATTGATACAAAAGGGCTTTTGTTCTCTGTAGAGAAAACTATAGATCAGAGGTTGGGAAAAGTTTTGCCACATAGCTTGGTAGACCTGCTGAGTTATAAGGCTTTCAAAATTGCATGCGATTTAATTCTTGTCTATTTTCCACAAAACTGTCCCTCTCAAGTTATAGTATGGGTCAGCAGTGACCTGACAATGCTGAAGATAATTTTCTGTGATATCCTTATATGTGCACATACCTTGAACGTTTCAGTAGCTACTTCTTAATTCAGTTGCAATTTTTATGTTAACGTTTTGTACAGGAACCATGCTTGTAAGATTAATTCTTTCACACCTTCATTCTTGAGGAAGAATTTGGCAATTAGATGGTCAGATAAATTTCTAATGTTGAATGGAAAGTTGTATAGCTTGTGATTTGAGAAATTTCAGACAATATTATCATGCATTATATATCTCTGGAGCATGTCCAGAGAAGGGCAACGAAGCTGGTGAAGGGTCTGGAGAACAAGTCTTATGAGGAGCGGCTGAGGGAACTGGGGTTGTTTAGCCTGGAGAAAAGGAGGCTGAGGGGAGACCTCATCGCTCTCTACAACTACCTGAAAGGAGGTTGTAGCAAGGTGGGTGTCGGTCTCTTCTCCCAAGGAACAAGTGATAGGACGAGAGGAAATGGCCTCAAGTTGCGCCAGGGGAGGTCTAGATTGGACGTGATGAAAAGTTTCTTTACTGAAAGAGTGGTTAAACATTGGAACAGGCTGCCCAGGGAAGCGGTTGAGTCCTATGATTCTATGATTCTATGATTCTATGATTCTATGATTCTATGATTCTATGATTCTATGTTTTGTTATTTTGCTGAATTAGGACCAACTCATGTAATATATTGCCTTATTGATACCTTTTTTATTTAAGCTATTTTCACCAGTCCTTCCTTGTCATTTATGTTGGTAGTTGAAAACTTCTCTTCTTCTGTTGAGGGGTGACCTCCAGCTAAGAAACCACCACAAGACCACCCAGACACAATTGCAATGACCAAATCTGCTTTGTGCACCCAGGCTTTATTCATAGCTACCTTGGTCACTTGGCCTACTTAGCTGACTTAGCTGTTCCTGGTGCTGTCCCTGAGCTCCTGCACTGCCCTTGAGCATACATGCTTACACACATGCCCTTGATACAGACAGTATTTTGGAAGATTTCCCCTTTGCATAAAGTATCAATGAAATAGAGAAATGGAAAGGTTTATTTTTGTCTTGATTGATAAAATGTCAATCGCTGTGCCCATTCCATTGGAAGATGTTGGCAAATTTAATTGTCTAACCAAATTTCTAGAACTTGGATAACTTTTAAGACTTTCCCCTTGTGTACAATACCATGACGTATTTTGTTTTACTTTGTCCTTTTTGTTAAAACACTGTGAAATAAACCTCTTTGCTCTCCATAAATTTCTTCTTTGACAAACGTACATGAGCAGATGTCATCATTTAAGCTTCCCATCAGTCAACCTTTTTAAAACTGTTACTTAGCTGCCTTTCTTTATTTGGCACTAACATGCATCTAACCACTGTCTGTTTTAGAAGCAGTCACTGGGTAATACTATCGTGAAATTAGAAAGTTCTTAAAAATCTTAGTCAACCTTAGTTGGTTTATACTTTTTGACTTAGTTTGACAAGATGTCTGTTAAGAGATAATAGACATTTACTTACTGAATGAGGTTTCAAAGTCTTTGAAAGTAGAAACAAGTCTACATAGCCATGGCAGTCAGATCTCAAGCTCATTTCTTTATGCAAAATAAGTTTGCATTCAGACCGTACTCATTAAGCTATGCACACAACACATTTTTTTGATTTTTAAATAAATGTAGGGTTTCACCTATGTGCATAGTGCTGTTTAAGCCCAGCCAATCAATGTTGTTTCCACCAAGGAGCAGACATTTTTTCAGCAGTCATACTCTACTAGGTTGTCTTGACCACTTCAAGTTAATAGTCCTGAAAACTTTTGACTAAACAATTCTAGGATGCATCTTTCCTGCTTGCTTATTGTTGCACAATTATTATTTTAATTTATGTTGTTATCTGAATTTATGTTGTTATCTTAATTTGTTTTAATTTGGGATTATTAGAACATTTTGTTTTTTGGAGGCCACTGATGAGACAGAGCATGCTGGTGCTGTAGCATGTTGTAAGAAGCCAGCATAGGGAGCTTCAGTCTTACAAAGTTAGGCAAAGTAGTTAAGGATGTTGATGGTGTATCTTGTGTTCATGTGTTCGGCTTTTTGACATGACTTGCCCATGCAGACAATTTGATTAAGGGATGTTCTTGTTGAGAATTCCATCTGTAGATCTTCTGGTCTTCCACATCTCATAGTGTGCTGTGGCCAATGTTCTGAAGAGGCTGGAGATGAAGTTCCAAATCTTAAATTTCAAGTGAACTAGAGCTTGGGTGTTTTGTAAAGTATGAGAAATTGTGGCTTTAGAAAGTGGGTTAACTGGTCTGTATACACGTATCTCTCTCGACTGAAATAAGAACTTCTCCCATAAAATCTAATTTCCCTGTTTTAAATATCACTTTAAAGGAAAACATGTTACATGTTCTTGAAAGAGCGTTTCATCTTTTTGAGGGTTCAGAATCATACCTGTCTGGAAGTTGATGCCTCATGTAATAATGTGTTTTGCAATGAAACACATTATTACACTTGCATAGCAAGTGTTTTGCTATGAAATATACTTTCAGGTTTTTTCTCATTGCCTTTTGGTATTCTGTTCTGATAGTCTATATATCTGTGTAGACTAAGGAGGAAGAGAAGAGAGGACAGCACTGAGTTATGCTTTGGTAAGCTATTTTTGTAATGACTTGATTCAGTTTCTCATTCTGAAACAGCTCACTGTCATCAGTTTCAAAGTAATTTAATGGCTCTACTAGATCTAAATCAAAGGTGATGTTCATGTTTTTACTTGGTAGTTGTACAAGTCTGGAGTCAGCATCGATTGTTGATGAATGCACACATTATATATAGTGACTTAAACCCACCTAGGAAACGGTTAACTGCTTTCACTTATGAAAAGAACAGCAGCTTTATTTTCCTCTGCCTGCTAGAGGCCAGTGAGGTGTCAGCATTTAACTGTTAGAGTCTTGATTTTAGAATTTAGTATAGCGTTTAGTAATCAGTAAAAGCATTCAGTAAAGCATTTAAACATGCACCTCTGTGAAAATGTATGATATTATGTATGCTGCCTGTATTATTCAGTGAAAACAGGCTATGGTCAGTAACTTGGGAAAAAAGGGTAAGATTCTGAAAGGAGAAGCAGTGATGTGAAAGGTGAGGAAGTAAATAAGGAAGGAAGAAAGAGCAGGGTAGCAGCTAGAGTAGCAGGCAAGTAACTTGAGGAAGTTACACTTCAAGGGAGACAGTGAGGACAGCAAAAATCATAAAATAAGAAGAGATGATGCAGGGTTATGAAAGAGGGAATGGAAAGGAGGTAGTAAAGGAAAAGCTTGATCATCAGCAAAACCTGAAAGGATGAAACTGGGGCCAAATGCCTGACTAAACTAAGTGAAAACAGTTTTGTTCTGTATTATGTGAAAGGAGTGGTGGGCCTTTGCATGCTGAGTGCCCCTTCTCTGCTGTAATTTATATTAAGACACTTCTTGCACTGATTCAGACTCAGAAGCTGATAAATCAGACAATACAGAAAACAGGCCATTAGCAAGAAAAGCAGTGGCTTTCTGTGTCTGGAGGCAAGTGGAGTTCCTGCTCAGCACCTTAGAAGGAGTCAGGAATTTCTCTTTCTGCTTCTCCTTTTCCCCTATTTCCTTCCCCCCTCTATAGTTTTTGGGGTTTTTTCACCTCGTGTGCTTTGTGAGGACTTGGGATTTAATAGCTGTCTAACTTCAGGTCAAGTTGCAACCTGAATTCAGTTTATTAGCGGATCCTGGACGCCTCTCTTAATTTTGCTAGGTCCATGCATTAAGTCTATTCTTAAACTTAAGTTTGCTGTGTTTGTTTTTTCTACCCTTTCTCTTCCCCTCTTACAGAGGTGTTGAAGGTTTACCCTTCAGTCTGGTTTCTGACACTATGTGGGGTTTATCAAAGATCAGTGCTGACGTGATCTTATGTTAAGAACATATAAGAATGAAAAAAGAGCAAATTGTTTAGATTGGCACATAACGAAAACAGGAGGCGAAACAGGGCCCAGAGCCGTCCAGAGGCTGGGCAAGTAATTTTTACGGCTTTGGTGTTTGAAATGGAAAGTAATGAGTCTGGCAGAGAATAATTATCTTTTATTATTGCTTTGTAAGTATTCACAACTGCACCACTCTGCTCCAAGGCTGGATTATGGTGGCTAATCTAATCCTAAATTAAAGCATGCAGGATTAAGTTAAATTAGAGCACATGAAGTGTTGCATAGATCAGGAGGACAGTTAGTAAAGTGCTGAGAAGACTGCCCCCAGACTTTTATTACATTGTCCATTGAGAAATAAGGGAATGGTCTAGAAAGGAGGAATAAAGTTGATAAATCCAAAGTTATGGGTAAGAGAAAGAAAGAATATTTGTACTTCTGTGAAGGTACAAATGTATTTCAGTTTCATTTAAAATAGTCACAATGGGGACAGAATAAGAGAGAAGGTATACTTAAGGTGTTTGATAATTTTAATATACACATTACTCATTATTGTGCTGAACAGGGCTTAGTGACACATGAGGTCCTTGAGGTAATTATTAAATTATTGGTTCAATGACTGGCTTTGAGCAGCTGTTAAAACTTTCTTTTATCTTCAGTTCAGCTTAAAAGTACTATAATCCTAGACTGATCTTGCAGATCTCACTGGAATTCCCTGGAGAGAAAGGTAAAGGAGAGTTACAGTAAGAATAAAGAGTCAAGTCACCTAGGATTTCAGTCTTTTACACATGTGCTGCCTTCTTTGTTTTCTTAATAATGTGAAATCACTTCTTTATCTTAGATTGATATTATGAGGATTACTCACTAATACTGATAGGATTTAAACCATTCCATAGATACTGTTACCAGGCGAAAGTAGAATACTTGGGCATTTTGCAATTACTTGAACAATATATTCTATCACAGTACAGGTTGTGTTTTACTTCAGTGAATTTTTTCTTGATTCATGTTTGTATTATTTTTTTTTAATATACAGTACTTTTTCTCTTCATCACTTATCTCTTGAGAGTGTTTCTCATCTTTTCACTTATGAGCTCTCCAATAACGTTTTTAGATTAGGTAATGCAACATAAATCACTTGAAAATGCTTTTTTTTTTCATTAATAACTTGGAAGTTAAAGAAAGAGGAACAAACATTTTTTTCTATGACATGGCACTTCCTTTTGAGTAATATTTTACAGTACCTTCTTACTGACATTTTTGAAAAAAATTGCTGAGCCAAAGTCAAATAAGGTGTCTTATGTTTTGGTCTGGTTGCAGTGCCATGATGACTTGAAGTAAATATACAGCGGGGTTGCTGCCAAACAAGACTGTCCCAGCCTTTTTGCTGCCCCTCTCATGCTGACACTTTTGTGGTTGTGCATTCAGACAGTTCAGGGGACTGATTTGGCTTTTAATCATCATGTACCACAGATCCAACCAAACCTTTAGAGTACCATCAGAATGGGAAGCTGAGAATAGGACTGCCTCATGGGGTAGCAGACCAAATTTATGTTGGTTTAACAATATAATGAATCAACCATCTGAGTTACTTAAGCCTTCAAATAATGTTTTGTATGCTTTACTTTAGGTATATTTATAATCCTATTAAAAGTGATGAGCTTGTTTACATCTTGAGTTTACACACGTATAAGTGTTTGCAGTATGGAGGCTTTGTTTTGATACATTTGGGAATTTTAGTAAAGCTTATTGTTTTTCAGCTCCATTCAAAACTAAATGGATATCAAGCTTTAAAAGGTAACACAGGTCACTCAGAAGATAAGATCTTGCTTTGTTCTTGTTTGGTTGCTGATGTATAGGTGGTTGTGTGTGCCAAATGCAGTTTTCCACAACTGAAAGAAAGTGCTCTTTAGACAAAGGTAGACCAGTTAAATGTACATTCTTTAAATAATTTTCTCTTATTATGTAGTCCCATGTAAGCTGTTGAAGTTTTCCCAGAAAATGCGTACGCTGTTTGCGCAGTAGAAATCATAAGGTGTAGATATGACCATCTTTATAACTAATAAGTTAAGTATGGACAAAGCAAAAGTCTAATAGTTTTTTTACTGCCTACTACTTTTTCTTAGCAAGAATAAGACAAATGACATCATAAGGTCTAAAGCTGTACAAGCAGCCTTTTCTCTTAAACAAATACCCCCTCAGATATGACCTCTTCTGTCTTAAGATTGCCCAACTGACATACACATTTATAAGCTTTACACATCTGCCAGGTACACAACGATATATGTGGAATATCTTATTTTATTCATATTGCACTTGTACTTGCCTCCCTCCCTTTATATTGTTTTGAACTTAGTAAGTCTTTGATGTAATCTGATTTTTCTTTCTCATAACGGTCTTGAAAAACTATTGCAGAATTTATGCAAACCTGGCTGGATACTCTGTTCACAGACAGTAGTTCTCAATGATCTGCTACTGAATTGGAATCAGTCAGGTTTTCCAGGGAGACTGTCCGGAGTTTTGTACAGCTTTGTATCTTCATTAGTGGTTCAAATAATGGAGTAGAAAATATGCTTATTATACTTGACAGTAGCATGCAGCTGGAAAGAACAGCACAGGTTGGAAGGCAGGTTTGTAACTGAAAAGAAGTCATGACAGACTGATGAAATGGTCTAAAAATCAAATCTGTGGTTCAGTCAGAAGTGTACTTTGCAGTTGGAATTTATCAAGCACACAAAACAAAATTTTTTTTTTTTTTTAAAGCATCTGATAGTTGAGGCTCCCAAGCTGAAGAGGAGTCAAAAATACTGTGCTGTTGTGAAAAAAAAGCAAATGCAGTACTGCATTATATACATAGTGGTAGCATTTGTAAGACATAAGATATATACAATAAAATAATCCTTGCAACTCAGCTTAGATGGAGTCATATTCCCAGTTTGAGGAAAAAAATCAGGATGGATGCAAACCACTGGGAGAGGGTCCAGAGGAGAGCATAAGGATAGTTCTCTTTCACTGCATTTTCTGTAATTCTTTAAAGACAGTTAATGGAGTTTCTTTAGCCTAAAGAAGAAAGATGTGAGAAGGTGGAGGAAAGCGTAGGAGGAGAACTTAAGTATCTTCAAGTATGTAAAAGACTGTTTCTAGCTGAAAAGGCACTACCTGTTCCCACATAACTGTAGTGCTTACGTGCAAGAAGCATGAACTTAAACCTGAGGAGTAAATATTCAGGGTAGATGCAGATTAAAACTTTTATCATGAGAGGGTACAGAAGTCCTTGAATGGATTCACTGGGGGAGACAATAGAGTATCCATAATAGGAGAGTTTAAACAGTGAAGACAATGTCTGTCAATAATGACCGGGAACTGCTAAACCTGCCTTGAGTTCAGGAGATGGCCTAGCTAATAGGATTCCTTCCTGCTGTATGACCCATATAATTTTAATGTCAAAATAATTACTGTTTTTCCAAACATTAACTTTGCAATTTATCTAAAATACTCATCCTGTCTTCATGAGTATCTTTTAGAACCACTAGATACTAGATCATGTAAATATTTCAGACCAACAAATGCATAAGTTAGGGTGACTTGTCTTTCTAATGAAGCTTGGATGTTATCCCTGTGAATCATGGGTTGATCTCAGTGTCCTGGGAAATTTTTCAGGACAGTGCTTTGTCCTGTACTTTCACCTGAATGGGATTTTCTCTGTATCCTTTCAAACTGTGAACCTAGGAACAGACAGATGGTCGTGTAGTAATAAAACCAATAAATCATTATTCTGTTACAGTCAATGCTCCATGCTTATTTTTGTTACACATCCCACTCCTACTTCCGTAACAGATCCTAGCTATGTTTAGGTAGGCATCTTAAAAGTATAAATGCCCATCCGTTTGTATACATCCATAACCTTTTCTGTTTAAAAGCCCCCATTTGAGTAATGAGCACAAATATTACCTATCAAATATACTTTTTGCATAGATTTCCACACAACGTGGTCCAAGAACCTACTTTTCAACAGCATGTAATGTAAATTAATCAAAAAGCCACAGCAACGATGATGTGTTACAGGAATAGGACAAAAAATGTCAAGGATACTGTCAATACACTAGATCCTGTTCTTCTAATAGGGAATATGTGCTTTTACTGTCAGGGCAACAAATTGAATAAACTGTTTTACACAAATACAAGTTGTAACAAAAGATACTTGTTGATACTGCGTAAGTCAGATGCTGTCAATTTGTTATGGAACACTTGGATATCAAATTTAGGGATGAAAATTCAGCATATGAAATGCAATTGTATGCTGTTAATAAATGCAGAGCTGCATAATCCCATCTCATTAGCTGTGAGAGCAGACTTTATAGGGATGTCAGGTCAGGAGACTGCACTGCAGTACAGTAGATTAGTCCGTTACTTGTGCAGACAGGCTGCCTTCTCACAGAAAAAGCCCTCATGAACCTCTGTGCATTATCCACCTGGAAATAAGTTGATTTCTCTCAGAATTAAAAAACTTCTGACTCTGGAAAGAATATACTTATTCATTCCCACAGAAAGTGTAGCAAATAGAGTATTTCCAGCAAAAGAGATAAATGACCATCTGAGGATCACCTTGTGCAAAATATCAAGGGAATACTTTTCAGGAAGCCATTTTAGGTTCTGTTAAAACCAAACCAAAACAAGCCCGCATTGCCTAGCCTCTTCTTCCACATATAAAATGTTTGAAAAAGCAAAGACAGTCCCCAAGTTAACCTGTGTAGAAAAATTTTCGCTGCTTGCTTCTTTTCATAAAATGCCTTTACTGATAAGAGTTAGTGAATTTGAAGATTGCGTTTATGTAATGAGAAGCCTTTAGATCACAGTTCTTGATAACATGGATATACAGGATTATGTCAGTTTTTATTTAAGATAATGTTTGCGCAAATGCTTAATTTTAAATTCTTAGGTTGATTTCAGTGGAGTTAGTTAAGCATGTGTTTGCTTTGTTTCCTCTGTGGGAACTGCTTTACAAAATCAGAAGAGAAAATATTATGCCACTGATGAAGGGTAAACGTGCACTTAATAAGAAGCATAGAAAGGAAGGTGTTTACAAAGCAAGTTCTGACAGGCAGAAAGAACAAAATTGTTACTTTCAAATACTGTTCTGAAATAACTTTCAAAAAGGGTAAAGCGGGAAGTTGGTTTCCCAAGATGTATTCTGGAGGCAAACAGTTCATTACAAACTATTTGCTACACTGGTTTAGGCTTTTATTTTGTTTGCAAACTGTTTTACAACAGACTTTGAATTTTACAGTTTTTTCTCCTGAGTTATTCAGCAAATGCTTAATGAGGACAAACTTCATCTTGTGGATTGTTTACTAATTGTGTTTTCCATATGTTTATATGTTCAGCTTTTCTGTTGAGGGTTTTCATCACTTTCATCACATGCTTAAGGACTGTTTTTTCTGGAAATGATTATATGTATCATAGTGTTGGAAAAAAAAAGGAAGCACTAAAATCTTTACTTTCTCTGGGATGGAATCTCTGAGACCTTGCATGCTAAGGATTCTATAGAACTTTGTTTCATATATATTTTGAAAGCTATGTCTGTTTGCAGCTCTTCACTCTAAAAACTGTTATTAAAACCAGCCTGATGGTGGTGTTAGCAGCTTTCATGTGTATGTGGGGCTTATGCTCTGTCAGATATAAGCATTCATTTTCAAGAAATAATAGCCAACTGCTGTGTCCACATGCCAGGAACTCTGTTTTACATTTTAGGTTTGGAGCAGACTTAGAGTCTTCAGATAATACATGTATAATCTTTGCCCTTTTACCTCCCGAGTTCAATTCTCTTCTGTTTCTTTTTTGCATACCCAGATTTGCAATCTTTCTACTTCCCTACTGACTTACGTTCCCTGAGACCCCCTCAGCTTTTTGCCACCCTTCTTCAAGTATTCACATAGCCAGCCATGGGGGTGGCCTGCCAGGGTTCGTGTAGGGTTTTTTCCAAGCTGTCTGTGTTATATTGTTTGTTAATATACTAAATCACCTGCTTGCAAACTAGAAAATCTCATCTCCAGTCACTGCCTGGCTCTTGGAAAAGTAATTGTAGAGGGGTTGATGATTAGGCCATGTCCTGGTTTCGGCAGGGATAGAGTTAATTTCCTTTCTAGTAGCTGGTACAGTGTTTTGGATTTAGGATGAGAACAAAGTTGATAACGCACCGATGTTTTAGTTGTTGCTAGGTAATGCTTACACTAGCCAAGGACTTTTCAGCTTCCCATGCTCTACCGACTGAGAAGGCTGGAGGTGCACAAGAAGCTGGGAGGGGGCACAGCCAAACTGGCCAAAGGGACATTCCATACCATGTGACGTCATGCTCAGTACATA
>NW_008794452.1:2888011-2891611 GCF_000699145.1 Aptenodytes forsteri
ATCATATTATTATTATCATTTTATTTCAATTATTAAACTGTTTTTATCTCAACCCACGAGTTTCTCTAACTTGTGCTCTTCCAATTCTCTCCCCCATCCCACCGGGTGGGGGGGAGTGAGCAAGCGGCTGCGTGGTGCTTAGTTGCCGACTGAAATTAAACCACGACAACCGACTCAGCATTTCAAGTAGGCAACATGTTGGTGAGTACGATTTCTTGCTATAGCTCTGTTTTGGTTTTGAATATGCCTAGGGTATCTTCTAGGAGGCAGAGAAAAGATTGAATTATGCCTATCATTGAAGTGAAATGGGAGTTTGAGACTATTAAAGGTTTTGGAAGCATTACAATTTCTGCACTGATGAAATCCACAATTTCTTTATGAAACCAGTCTTACAGGATGAGCCTAAGCAGCGTGAATGTTTAAAGTGTAATGCTTATTGATTTCAAAACACAACGTGACATACGTCGTCTGACACCCACTCTGTATTTATTTCTTCGTTATTGGGAAAAAAGAGGAAGAGGAACAGCAGAACAGGACATGAGTTTACAAGTCTGCCACATAACATATGAGCTGTTCTTTCCCAAATGAAGTCACTCACAAAAATCCATTCTCTTCCATACGAATAGAAATCAGCCTTTGTGGAAAAGGATGTTAAGGGAAGTCTGTTGCAAAGAATCTTACCAAAATTTTAATCACGTAATTGGGAAAAAAGAGGAAGAGGAACAGCAGAACAGGACATGAGTTTACAAGTCTGCCACATAACATATGAGCTGTTCTTTCCCAAATGAAGTCACTCACAAAAATCCATTCTCTTCCATACGAATAGAAATCAGCCTTTGTGGAAAAGGATGTTAAGGGAAGTCTGTTGCAAAGAATCTTACCAAAATTTTAATCATGCATCTTTTAAGTATGGAGTGTACTCCTAAATCAGTATTGCTTGGCCCTCTCTTGTTGTACAAAGAATATTCAAACAAATAGACACAGTTTCAATTAATATTATAATAGGAACAACTATAGGTAATGATTATTTTTTCTAGAATGGAAAAATATGATTACTTGAACCCATCAGGTTTCATGTACTCAAGCTTTTTCTGTTCCAAAAATCTGATAAGATGCTTTGAAACTTTAAGGTACATAAGTTCCATACATGAGAGAGGCTGACTGTAAGATCCTCCATAGGGAAGCAGGACGACTTGCTGAGCAATACTTGAGCCCTGTCTAAAGACACACTTAAATAGCTGTGAATGATACTAGTAAGAGGACTTCATGTCAGCCCAGAATCTTTCTGCACAGGTGGAACTAAAATTTGTCTTAGATTTCTGCACAGAAGATCTAAGAAAAACTAACGTCTGAGAGAACTGACATTAAAAAATAAAAAAAGTCAGAAAAGAGGCTGTTTTGGACTATTATCAGTGCATGTCTATTCTTTCTCAGGTAAAGCAGATAATATTACTTATGTAGGTGTGTTACATATATGGAAATAAAGATTGGATATCACCCTGGTTTTAATCTAATATGATTACTTGAACCCATCAGGTTTCATGTACTCAAGCTTTTTCTGTTCCAAAAATCTGATAAGATGCTTTGAAACTTTAAGGTACATAAGTTCCATACATGAGAGAGGCTGACTGTAAGATCCTCCATAGGGAAGCAGGACGACTGTGCTGAGCAATACTTGAGCCCTGTCTAAAGACACACTTAAATAGCTGTGAGTGATACTAGTAGGAGGACTTCATGTCAGCCCAGAATCTTTCTGCACAGGTGGAACTAAAATTTGTCTTAGATTTCTGCACAGAAGATCTAAGAAAAACTAACGTCTGAGAGAACTGACATTAAAAAATAAAAAAAGTCAGAAAAGAGTCTGTTTTGGACTATTATCAGTGCATGTCTATTCTTTCTCAGGTAAAGCAGATAATATTACTTATGTAGGTGTGTTACATATATGGAAATAAAGATTGGATATCACCCTGGTTTTAATCTAAGCCTAGGAAAAAGCCTCTTGCTTAAAGAACTAGCATCTGCTCAAAGTGTCATCTAAATGTGTGCCCAAATTTGATCCATGTAAATCAATAGAATGCAGCAGAGCTTCTGTAAGGCCCATAATAGCTCAAGGAGCCGACAACTGACTACATATTTTTTTATTAGCATCCATTGGTGAAATGTCTGACAGAAATGGTAGTCTCTGGAGAGAAGTCATTGATTACGTTGTGTCCTTTTCTTCCTCTTCTTAATGACAGCCACACATGCTAAGCTTATAGGAGCTTGGTAAAATTTCAAGAAAGCATTTTGGTTAGAAATGTTGTTTAAGTTCAGTTTATCGACTCACAGAATATTTCAAAATTGTTTGGGGGTTTTTGTCCCAGTTTTTAGCACATGGTATTTTTAACCCATTGAGTATTCTTCCAGGATGGTAAACTTGACTTTCAGCTCTTCTTCCTTGCCTTGGCCATATATAATCCACATAATTCTTTTTTATAAGTGGGCTTTTTTTCTTTGTATTTTCTGTTCTAAATTAAAACTCAGAACTATGCTCCTTAATCATGGGTTTCTATATGCAAGAGGTTAAAACTCTTACCAGAAACTGCTTATTTGCAGGACCTGCATTCTTTGTAGTCAGTAGATTTAAGACTGACTGACTTCTATGGCAATGGAAATGCGGGGAAAAGAGATAGTGCAGCAAATTAATGTAAAAATGAAAGCAGAAAGTTTTTTTTATTGACCTAAATTATGAAAATGAAGATACAAACAGAATATAATCTTTACATAACTTGTTTCATTACAACATTCAGTTTAGTTTATGCTTCAGAGTTTTTAGCTGACAGCTATTCCTTTCACATAGAGACTATCTAGTGAGATCTGAGGTTTGGGAATTTGGTGAAAGAATAGTTTTGAGATTCAGCAGCCCAGCTCTGAGAGCACTTGGGATTGTTGGAAGATGCCGCTAAAGGTTAAATATTAAAACTGTCATGTGTCTGAGTTTAGATGACAAGAAAGGAGAAGCTCTCCATATGGATCTAAGTTGCTGTACAGTACTTTATTCATGTTCTGGAAGATGATGTAACAATAATTTACATGTACTGTATCTATCAGAATGTTTTCAAACATTTCACTTAGTTGGAAGACATAAATCTCTCCAAATCATAGAATCATTGAGGTTGGAAAAGACCTCTAAGATCATCGAGTCCAACCGTCAACCCAACCCCACCATGCCCACTAAACCATGTCCCTAAGCGCCTCATCTACTCGTCTTTTAAATACCTCCAGGGATGGGGACTCCACCACTTCCCTGGGCAGCCTGTTCCAATGTTTCACCACTCTTTCAGTAAAGAAATATTTCCTCCCGTCCAATCTAAACCTCCCCTGGCGCAACTTGAGGCCGTTTCCTCTTGTCCTATTGCTTGTTACTTGGGAGAAGAGACCACCACCCACCTCGCTACAACCTCCTTTCAGGTAGTTGTAGAGAGCGATGAGGTCTCCCCTCAGCCTCCTTTTCTCCAGGCTGAACAACCCCAGTTCCCTCAGCCGCTCCTCAGAAGACTTGTGCTCCAGACCCCTCACCAGCCTCGTTGCCCTTCTCAGGACACGCTCCAGCACCTCAAC
>NW_008794452.1:2892070-2894107 GCF_000699145.1 Aptenodytes forsteri
CAACTCTCTGGGCCTGGCTGTCCAGCCAGTTTTTGACCCAGCGCAGAGTCCACCTGTCTAAGCCGTGTGGATTTCAGATTTCATGCGTGTTTATAAATATACATACATGCAAACAAAACATAAGGGCACTCACACATGGACATTCATATTGAACTCAATACTTATGTGGCAAATTCTGTGGTTAGAGAATCATGGACTAAGTGGGCTTCTTATGTGTACGCAGCTAAATAGGTCCAAAGACCTGTGGGAGAGTCTAGTTTCAATGTGAATAACAACCATTCACAAATACGAATATTAACTGCTGTTTATCACTACTTCTTCTTCTTATATATTTATTACTTTAAAAATCTCTACACTATGCTAGTGCAGATCTTACGATGTCAGGATTACAGGGGACATTACTTTGGCACCAGAGTGCCAAAAGACATGGTTGTATTGTCATTTGGTGACTGGCCTGAGTAGAGGAATTTGTATTGGTTCAGCAAGATACCTAAAATAAGTTGTCATCACATTTTATGTATCTTAGCTCCTCTAAGTGCAGTAAATTGCATTGTCCCTCAGGTCCCAAGCAGTGGGTCAAATGAATCAATTTTGTTCAGCTTGTAAGTGCTTTAGGACAGCACCTACGAGGTGTCATATGTTAGTGAGGAATTTAGCCATTGACTCCGTGGAAATACTGGATCTCTTGGCAATGAGGAAGTGACAGTCATCCTCCTCATTGCCTATATTTTGTTTGCTGTGATTAATAGAGAATTAAAAAAACCCTAGACAAATAGAACCAATAAGCACAAATTTGCTTCTTGAAAATAGACCTGACAGTAATCTGTTTCCTGTTCAGGGACATTGGGGTTTTTTTGCATCTTGAAGGGACTAAGCGCAGCAATGCAACCAATCATTTGCTTAGTAAGACATTAATGCAAGTCATAAGATTAGCCATTTAATCATAGTCATAACCCTTTTAATATTAAAGGCCAAAAGAAATGTTGTGCTCTGTATACTACTATACCAGACATTAATTTCCCTATAACTTAAACTGTCATGACAGGTGATGATGTGCTGGTTGTAAGCAGTTACAACTAAGGTTCTTTTTAGGGAAAATATGGCAAGGAAGTAAAGCAACAGAGTTTACAGCTGGTAAAAACTGAAAACAAGGGTTGTCTAGCATTTATTCATAATTTGTCAGACATTAGATCAAGAGCTACCAAATCAAAAAATACTGTGGCAAAAGGAGAGATTAAGACAACTAACCTTAAAATTGCATCAAATAAAAGCAAAACAAGCAGATAGGACATCTAAAACCACGGAGGATCCACAAAAAGCTGCAATAGAGCATCAGCTGATAAGAAGACCTAAATATACAAAGGTAAGCTTACACTGATAGCAACAGTTTGCTCACTTTATGGGTCACACAATTATACTACAGCCAAACAAACACAAACAGAAAAAGGGAGGAAATATACAGTGAGAACCACTTCTCGGCATTTTTCCAAATACAGTGCACCTCAGAATTCAACTTCCATCACTGTTGAGGGATTGCCATGCCAAAAGAGCCAATTTCAGTGGTTTCAGTTTAGATCAGCAAAGAGAAAAGAAGCAAGGTCTGTGCAATACAACAGAGAGTAATGGATTTTATCTTTACTGGAAGCTTTATTGTGGCTCAGATGAAACAGCTTGATACTATTAAGGAAAAACAGGCTAAGTATGTCAAGCCACGCTGCAGTGTAGCTTTTCAACTGACATCGTTTGACTTAGACAAGTAAGAGAAACATGTCGGTGAATTATTTTGTACCTACTATTCACAATCTAATCTAACAATGTCAGAAGTATGGAAACTGATGAACTGACTTAGCCCAGAGTCTTCATTTAAGACTGAATGACAAAATGCCGACTATCAGACAAAAGATAATAATGATATTTGTCTTCCAAGACATTATGTAAGAATGAAAAGATTCTTTTCAGGAATGATTTACAGGAAGAACAGTCTATTAGAATTTATATAAAATATATGGAGGAAAATACTAGGTGATATCTGGGGAG
>NW_008794452.1:2894128-2920501 GCF_000699145.1 Aptenodytes forsteri
GAGGGGGGTGGGGGTGGGGGGAACGGAACACACAGACACACAAAAATTTCCACACAAAAAACAAACCACCAGACATAATAAAGACAGCTTTGTGAATATAGAATAAAACCCACTACAATATCCATGGTAAACCATTCTTCACAAAAATCCTCCTGCTCATCAGAAGATACTTCCAGTACAATCACTCTGAGAGAAAGTGTTTACCATCATGTCTATGTTACTTGTGCTGGTCTTTCTAATAAGTTTCTTGGCTGTCTTGTGATTAAGCCATAGGTCAGGCTCAAATCTCAGGTCAAGGAGAGGTTTCTGGAGGGGTGGTGATTTTGGGGCTTTTTTTTGAAAGCTGAAGACTAAAACAAGACATTTAATGGAAATTAATTGTGTCTTATCATTTAGCTTCCTAAAATTTAGGAAGTTTCTCTCATTTTTTCTGCACACATAAACATCAAGGGGGAAAAAGAAGGTGGAATGTCTAGGAGGAACAATCCAAAGATTCAGATCGTGTTCTCAAAAACAAACAACATGATTAGGGTATGCTTATAACTCAGCTTTATTCTTAGTCCATCTAAGATGGATAGTTTCATGAAACATATAAAGTGTCCTTAAAATTCAGTGTCCCATTTCGGCTTTGGCAATGTCTTCTTGCTGAAAATTCTGTAGCACTGGCAATTTTTATCAGACAGTGTTATCTTTCATTTGACTGTATTATAAAGATAATTTGGTGAACCCATCCAGAAGGAAATGTTGAAATTTATAGAGGTTTTTTAGGGAAGTTCTGCCAGATTTACAGGAGCTGTAGTTTTGGATTGGTTCATTTTCTTTTTTGCTGTTTTGGACAAACTGAAGAAAGTGGGCTGAGCACTGAACTAATTGTCTTTTGAGGATTTAGACTTGTTTATAGTCAGGTCACTGATAGGGTTAGGGTCAGACAAGAGCTGGAGCTAGTGCAGGAAATTCAGAAGAAGAATTAGATGTGTTCCTGGACACATGGACTCATCCCAGAAGTTTTTCTATCCAACTTGCCAAAAAAGCATTCAGAGATGCAAGATCCAAGAACTTTTCAAGCAGTGATGTTTCATAGGCTTTCTAAGATAGCTGTGATCACAGACTCCTAGCTGCTTTTCTAAGCTCAGAAAATCTTTAATTACAATGTAGGATGTATATGCAAATGATGTTTCAATTTCTAAATGCTTTTTTACCTTTGAAGAACCTTACCACAGCTGAAAGACTTTATGGAGCCCTGCAAGCCTGTTAAGATTAAATAAGCAGAATTGCTCATAAAAACTGTTGTAGATGTGGTAATGATTTTTTCCCATCAGAGAGAGATGCCAGAGAGAACTTCAAAGAAAGAAACAAAAGATAGAGCAAAGAGTGAGCAAGATGAACAGAGAAAGGGAATTGGGGGGGTATGAGGCTTTTTCTGCCTTCTGTTCTCTCCTCTAGAGGACTTTATGGGTGTGTTTTGTTTTCAGTCTTTTTATTTTCATTATTTGGTCTTTAGGAAAGACATAGACTTAGCATTTTATCACAATTTCTTTTTTCATCAAGCAGGATTTGGTCTTATCTGTGAATACTTAGAGCCATTGTCCAGGGTGTTTAATTAGCTCTAATTAACAACTCTAAACGTACAGAGATGTTTAGATCTCATAAACTTATATACAATATATAGTAAGTAATTACCACCAATGTGATATTACACATTAATAAAATATTATCATAATATTATAAAATTAGATGGTTTAGATCTGATAAACATCTCTAAACATCCAGAGAGATAGTTGGAAGTTAGAATCTGTGCGAAGGGAAAACAAAGTCCATTTGCATTGACCCTAGCAACAGTGGTTTTCAATCTGTACATTCTTCATTTTCATATAGCGATTTCTACTAAAAAATCATCATAATTCTTCAGTAGAGAACAAGTTTTAAGCCATTTTTAACTTCGCCTTACATGATGATGCGTTCCCTAAGTTGTCTGTTATAGCAAGTTGGTTCCTTTACTAAATAATATATACATTTCCCTATTAAAAAAAAGCTCTCTCACAGTTCCTCCTCAGAACCCTGTATTTTTACAATAATTTATTTGGTGGAAAAAAATTATCTTGTTAAAATAGAATTGTATGAGATCTCGCTGAAATGTAGTCTGTAAACTCTGTATCAGAGTCATGTATCTAGTCATGTTTCTACCTCATTTAATCAGACTTTTTGAAATTGCATTAAGCATTACAAAAAAGTGCTACTGGATATTTCAGGTCCCTAAAGAAATGTAGGTTGTGTGTCAGATCTGATCAGGCATTCTGGTTTAACTGGCTTTATCAGAAATTCTGATTCATTAAACCTTAAGCATTGTGTAAGAGTACAGCTATTATAGATGAAAGGTTTCTCAGCTGTAGAGGAGTGAGATGGACTCAAGATGTTTTTGGTGCTCGCCTGCCTTCAATCCATTGTTCAAATTCTTGCTCTAATTAATATTCAGCTTAACATAGTGGAACAGCTCCAACAGGAAAAATTGGGATAAGCCTATCTCAAACTAATTCATAGGCTGGTTGTGTGGTAGCATTTATTAACATTGTGGGAGAGCCAAATTTAAATCCCTGTTCTGCCAATAAATTATTTGGCTATGGAATTCCTATGTGTTACTTCTTGGCAGTTAGCATTTTTCCCCCCTATTCTCAAGAGCCAAGTTTAAGGATTACATTAAAACATAGTGCAGATAGAATCATGTAATTTGCACAGTCAATAACCAGAAGAGAAAGAAAGAGCTCTCCAAGAGAAAGCACCAGAAAATCATGAGTTGAAAGACCGAGGATGGCCTCTTCCTATGCTCTCTCAGGTACTGTCTCTATAATACCTTGCAACTGCTTCAGGCCAGGTGTCCTGCCTGCTCTAAGAAATTCCTGCTCCACTTGCTTTGCAGTGCCACTCCTGACTGTGCTGAAAAAATCTGCTTGTGGGACCTGTACAGGTTATATGTGTCAGAGAAGTTAAAGATATATAAGTAATTATATCATATTTAATATACATTTGTTTTAGCCTGATCAGTCCTTGGTCAGCACTTAGGAATTGGCAGTAATGAGCATAAGGGGCTGAGAACACTTTATGCCAGCAGTGAATGGCCCTTGATACACAGTACAGCTAAGGCAATCTTATAATGCAAATAGATGCTCATATAGGCACAGTAACTTCATGGCCTCACCAAATTTTGCTCTGCATGGTCAGGGACCAGTTTATCATTGTCTTCTTAATTATGCAGTGCATTATACATATGATAGTCACTCTTGCTGTCAGCCAGATGGCAGTCCTCATCAATATTCAAAATTGATAAAGCTTTTTTAAGGAGCTGCAAACAGTTGAATGCTGAGGTAACTTTTGCATCTTAACTTTCTCATTTAACGTAACCTCTACTTTATTCAGCATTTGGAAAAAAAAAAGAAGTGTTGTGTCTTTCTGGCATTGAATTACATAGGAACAGAGAGAGAAGGAAAAGGATATAAAGCAAACGAGGAAATGAGTACTGTGTGAGGAGTATGGTTTCATAGCATTTTAAGCCTGGATCATAATCTGGGTTTGGGTTATAAGTTCTCCCTTATTAACACTGCTAAATCCTTACCCTCGGCTATAGCGATCCCTAATTTTGAGATCCTTTCAGGTCCTCAGGTTAGAGGTGAGTCCGTCCTGCAGTTTGAACAGGAAGTGCATTGCTGCTGCGAAGTGATGCCCCTAACAATCTGTTTGTTGTTGCTAGAGGCGGGCACTCTGGTCTGGTGAAGGGAGGTGCCAGTAGCTGGCAGCAGTCAGCTACAGCTTATTTCCAAAGAAGAGGGAGGATCTCCTCAGCCCAGCTATGGTCCCAGCTGAGGAATAGTGATCTCTGAGCTGAGAGCAGTGGACACAGTGACAATGGGTCAAAGAGCTCAGCAGGCCAAAGTCTAGGGATAAAACCATACGGTAGGTATATAGCTTTTAATATGTATAGGCAAAGATAGGTCAGATACGTGTTATCCACAGAGGGAAGACCATCAAAAGATAAATGCCACTTCCCTAAATCTGAAGTGATTCCATGGCACCTAACAGAGAATTCAGTGATCACCAAAAGCTTTATGCAGTCATAAATTAGTAAAAAAACTGGCTTAAAATATGGGGGAGAATTGCCCACTGCTGGAAGAATTTTTTTCACCTTTTTTTTTTTTTTTTTTTAATTAAAGCACCCATTAGCACTGTTTTCTTCTAATTAACTTTCTGTCATGGAGACATTTGGTTATTCAAAGTTTGTTAAAAACAAGAGTCAAAAATATTTACCCCAAGTTTGACTGTAACTGCTTTTGAATTACAGGTAATATTTTACATTATCAGAGCATGAAACAAAATCCCACGAGCGTGCTTGCCTTTTGCTCTTCTATATTGTTACATTTCAATTAAAGTTTATTAGGCAAGTGCTTTAGTTTAAATATTAAATGTTAATAATTACTAAGGTATTACCCATGTATTACAAACAGTACTGTCATTCTCTTAGATTATCTGATTTAGAAAACCAGGACTGATCATTAGTGTTGGAGTGCACGATGTGCGCCCTTCTGCAGAGTTCTTTCTTTCTTCCCTCCCCAGTTGTATTTGTTCCTTTCTTCTACCACAGACACGTCTTTCTTTGCCCCAGGCATATGCTTCAAGCAATTTATCTCAATGTAGTCATACATCCTAGCAAAGCAGAAGTCCCTGGAAAGCAAAAAAGTTTCCTTTTCTGGCCAAGACTGACAATTATTATTCTCACTTTCCTAGTGCCCTAGGAAGTTCCTCACTGAAATCTCCCCTAAAGCTTCTCTTGTGCTCCAACATGTGTTATGAATGTACAAACTAGAACAGAGCTTGTCTGTCGACATCCCTGTTGCATTGTCGTTTATTGAACATAGAAGCTGCCCTAATAGATCAAACCAGTTGATGCTGACAGAGATCACTAATGGATGACTGGAAAGAATATACTCACTTCCATTAGGATAAACTAGTGTTAGAGCAGTCAGAATCCTAGAGCCTCTTGTTTTTTGTGGTTTTGTTTGTTTGGTTTTTAATGCATTAAACTCTTGTAGTATTTTGGACTATATTGTAATTCATTCCAAAGTGGTTGCCTAGAAGAATGGCCAACATCAAACCAAGAATCCCTGATGGCCTTTCATGTAACTCTGTTTGGGACAGACTAACCTGCATGTGAACCTCTTAGCTCACTGTACATTCTTAGTTCCTTTTGGTCTTACTATTCTGGGTTTTCCTGGGATTAATTTTCAGGACTCAAAGTTGAGCAAGAACAGAATTTTGCAGACCTCTTCAGAAGGAATGCAGAGAAAGAATTACAGTGAATGAGACAAGAAGGTCTCAGGAAAGGAGAAATACTGCAGAGGAAAGCAGGAGAGGAGCTTGGCTCTGGAGGAAGGGGATGCATGGGATATGGAATATCCAACTTAATTCTATGAAAGCTAAGGATAGAGAGAATTCTGTTATAAATCTGTCTGAACAGAGTGTTAGGATAATTCCAGTAAAGCAGACTGTTGGCATTAACTTTATTTCAGATTGCCTGCTGGTACTGCTTATCTGTCAACCGTGGTGTGGGAGCACAAGTTCTTTTCTGCTTCTTTTCTCTTTTCGCCTCACACACCTGTGTAGGGCTGAAATCAGTCTTGATGTGACCTGGTACAATTCCCGCTGAAAGCTTATGCCAGGGAGAAGTAATTGATGTTGCAGGCTTTCACTGATTTATAAAGAAAAAATTAACCTAAATACTGATTTCAGTCCTTCATTAGCTGTTGGAGTAAGCATTTCTTTGTAGGGCACTGGCACTTCAAGTTGTTATAACAGTTTGAGGAAATCTGAAGGCTTGTTTCAGTTGTTACGATTTTGTGTTTATCTACTGTAAACTTGTGTGAAATTCAATTTATCAGTGAATGGATAAAAACTTTAGCCAAAGCAAGATAAATCAGTTCTATGTTTGTGCTAAAATGTATAACCTATCCATGGGAAAATCATGGCACAAATTAAATGAAATTTAAGTCAGATACTCTGTAAAAGCTATATACCTCATCTGCTTTGAAATTTCATTGTACTTTAAATACTTTTTAATTTGGTAAATGCACTAGCCCAATCATGAAAGTGTATGCTTTCAAGGATACATTTCTTATACGCTTGTTAATGGCTAATCAAATTATCCGTTTCGTCCTAGTTAATATTCTTCATTTTGCATTCTTGTCTGAAAAGAAAAAAAAAAAGGAAAATTATGAGCATTCAAATAACAATATGAGTGGCTAAAGATTTTTCTTTCCAGGTCTGACTGAGCCACTGCTTTCTAGTGTTCTTAACTATACCAGGAGACTTTAATAACAAAATAGTCAAAAAGCAGTGGCTAGAACTGGAAGCATTAAGTGCGTTGGAACATTTGTATTTAGGTTTGTAAATTAAATTACAATACTTTCAGATGTGATGATTCACACACAAGTACCACTTGTGTTAATAGGAATCTCAAGACCCTAGCAACTGTAGCATGTTGCTAACTTTTTGAGTTTCTATTTTATTGGCTTCTGTGAGGAGGTACTTGTATAAAATAAAAATTTTGTCTGTCACAATTCATGGAAAAGAAAGGATGAACTAGATGGGAACTTGATAGATCAATGTTCAGACACAGCTGTAGGACTCCAGAAAAGATGTTAAATTTTGCTATGCTTGAGTTGCCTGAAGCCATTCCTCTGATGTAGTGAGAGTTTGTACAAATGTGCAACAAGTGCCTTGGGCCCTAAAAGCCAGCTCCTCGTTATCTGTGTGGGCTTACATGCTAATTCATCCAACATCTATCCACTGCACCGCTCATAGTTCTTGGTAGTGGCTGTTTGGATCACAGGCACTAGTATTCTTTTGTTCGCAGTGGCCTCATTGTGGGCAAACTGCTTCCTAGGCCCACAGGTACAGCTGTCTGTCCTGAGACATTTACCATCTCAAAAGAGGTGGCCAGTGCTTCTTCAACAGTGAGAGATTTTTTCACATGTTAAGGAATTCTATAAACAAGATGATAGGAGGTAGATGCTAAGAAAGATTACAAAGTACGATGCATAAGGCCTTTGTATAGCATTTGACGGCCCTCAAAGACTGTATGTATTCTTCTGCATCTTTATGAGGCTTCACAAACTTGCATAATTTGACTTTTCTTTCTTTTTCAAAATAATTGGATAATTATTGAGTCATGCTTTGGTTTTCCACCTTGCACTAGTTCCATTTATAAAGTGATTTACTCTCTGAAACTATTAGTTTTAACTAGATTGTGAAGTATAAAATAATAGGGGAAATGAGTTTGTCCAGAGGCAGCCTTTGTAAATGACAAAGCAGCTCAATCTAATTGGTAACGTAATCTCACAATTTTATATGAAGGATTTTGTATACATCACTACAGCGCTCAAATGTGTGAACGAAATATTATTAATTGATAACCTGAAGGTTGCTTTTTCTGATTACAACTTAGGTTAATTAAAAACTCAAGTCAGTTATTACCTGCAGGAGACGACGCAGTTTTTCAGCATATGTGTAGCCATAACTGTAACTATTAATGAGATGCAGCTGAGAAAGAGGAAATTCTGGCTAAGTAGCAGGAAAGTCTGTCCAATAGTGATAGGTTTGGAACACTTCAGAGCAGTCTCCCAGAAAAAATGGCTGAATCTCTTTAAATCTCTGTTGTAATCAAAAATACGTCAAAGAGAATTATTCTGCAGTGGAAGACACTGAATTTGATAATTAATACATATTTGTGAGCTCTGGCTCTTAAAATTGCATCAATGACTTGTTCATAATGTTCATGTTAGAAGCCCATACAAAGCTTGTACAAATGTGGAAGAGCACTCTGAAGTCCAGGGAGCCTACCTGAGTTTCTGACTTGTTTATGTAGCAAATGAATAGTGTCTGTGGCATGAGAGTAGCCATTCTCCCCAAGTCTGTCTTTGGTATGGCCTTCATTAGTTTTGATTTTAAACTGTGTTTCTTATCTCCATGAATGCTGCAGAGTTTCACTTTCTGATCAGTTACATCAGTATAATTTTTCAGTACTGTCTTGGTCTAGGATAAGATGAGAAATCTCCAAAAGCCACTGGCTCAGTGCCTTCACACAATGCATTTGATTGTGGGTGTCATGAACACTTAAGTAATGCTAATGTATTCAAATTAAACACGGAGCTCTTTTACTAAAATGATTTTCTGCAGCATTTAATATTTACTACTTCGGGGCATAAGAGAACTTCTTAATCAGCAAATGAAAGGCAAGGAAACTTCAGGGTCACTGTGAATTTTAAAGGGCTTAACAACAGCTGAGAATAGTAAGAAATAGAAGAATATCATCTGAGTAAAACAAGAGTTAGCCCAGTATCTCACTCTAACTGAACTCATTTTTGTACATGGAAAAAAACCACAAATTTTTTCTACCTGCCCCAAGCCTTTCTACATAAGTCTACCTTAACTTTTTTTCTGGACCTGAAATTTCATGAGGAATGATATTTAAATTAAGTGGGGAAAAAGCCCACCACATTAATTCAACGTTACTTTTGTACATTGCAGTAACTTAAGTAGGGAAATCTGAAAGTTGAGGCTGAATGCACAACCTCATATATGCTCTATGTAAGCATATATGCTCTTACTCATATACATTATAAACAGGCAGGTAGTTATGTGACCGCCTCCTGTTCCTGAAATGTAATATATTATTTCTTCAGCCTGTAAGCATTATCCCACAATTTTTCCTCCTAAAAGTAGTCCTTGCACTTGTAACTATTCTTATCAGAGACAATGGGAAAAAGGATATGAATAAGGTTTGTTAGATTTGGTTGTTAAGCAAGAATATTTGATGTTCTGCCATAGGGAGAGCAATGCAACAGATTTTCCTGACATTAGTGGGTGTTTGGGAACCTTTTGCAAGAGAAAATCCATGTATTTGTGTAGAAGAGACTATAATGACTGGTAGCCTTTCCTAATATGAACTAATGTGTCATTTGTCAAAGGTTTTTTGTCCTCTTCTTTTCTGGTTTACTAGGTTACTCTTTGTTTGCTGTTTCTTTTCAGACTAATTTGATGTCTACTAATTTACCCTTTTCAATTCAGCAGACTCATTTACCCTTTTCCCTCTGGCCTAGCAACTTCAGAAGCTAATCACTCCTTGTAGGATTATATTCTGCAGATCATTGGCCTGAGAATGACACATAAATTAGGTTCTCTCCTACCATCAGGATGTTCCTGTAGAAGCCTACCTTTTCTCTACAGCTTAGCTAAAACATCTTCCAATTTTTTCATGAAAACAAGATGGCTGCCGAGGTCTCACATTGCTGTACCGAGTGGGACACAGGTGATCAGTTACCAGTGGAGTGTTAAGATTCAACCAAAAGGATTACACCAAGTCTGGCTAGCCCAGCATCCTCTCTCCAAGGGCATTAACCATGAAAAGATCTTGAGAAACAGCTTCACTAAAATGTATTTATAGTTGGGTTAGAACCAAACATTGTTATGTAACATTCCAAAGGTGAAAAGACTGTTTTCTTCTGATCTAGATGGATGAGATATTATGAGAACAGTTAGTTAGTATGACAAGATTATCAACTCTTAAAGTGCTAGAAATGCTGTAAAATTGCCCAACCTTACATATAATCTAATGTGAATAAGAACAATTTTGGGAATTTCATTCTACGAGCACTGATTTGTTGAGTTTATTCCCAAACTCAACATTCAAAACATGTGGTAAACATTAAATTTTTGAACAATATATGAACATCAACACTTGGGCTCCACATCTCTAATATTAAACTAGTTTGTGAAGGGGTACAAAGCTTCTTTGGTACAAAAGGGATTGAGATTTTTAAACTGTATTTAAAATAGAATGCTGTGTCCTAGTCAGATTCACATCTTTGGAAAGCTAACTACTAGACAAATGAAAAGAACTTGAGGAAAGAAAGCAAAAGCTTCCGGAAGTGGGAGATCTAAATTTGCACTTTCAAAGTTTTCCTAACATTTAAAAATTGCTGCTCCATTTAGGAAGAACTGATTTGTGAAAAAGAACACAAATTATGATTGTCATGAAATAGTGCAAATTGTGTTGTTTAAGTATATACTCAGCAAGGAAGTAAAAGTGAAGACAATGAATCTTCACATTTTAGCCCATATTTTTGGTTTGATTGGTTGGGGAGGCTGCTTAACATTCTTGAATACCAGGAATAAATTCTCTCAGGAAATTTGCAGTAGGAGTAAAGAGCAGCCTCTTAACTTTTGATCTATATGTGTATTAATTCACCAGAGAACAGAATATGGCTCTAAGGGAATATTGCTATACTGTACTACTTACTACAGTGAATTGAGATATTTTCAGTCCAACTGCTTTATATAGCCCAGGCTGCAGCTTTGTAGATTCTTGTCCTGAAACCAACAGCTAGCTGTTAAATATGCACTTTTTATGCTTCACTTTGGTAAAAGAGGAAAATACAGTTCATTAAGGAAATAGAAGGCAATAAAAATTTCTGAAGCTTAAATTCAATCCTTAAAATCAATAGCTTCCTTTTACTATAACTTTTGTTTCTTTTGTATGTAGTAATTTTTTAGCATACTAAAGGGTAGCATAGTAAGACTAAGAAGTTATTCCTTTCTTTCCTGAGTTCCGATAATTCACTTTCCTATATGAAACTTCACTTTCCTACTTTTCTTTCCTCAAGAAGCCTACAGACTGGTGTGGATATCTTTGTAGTATCTCTTGCTTTTTAAAACCTTTTTTAAAAAATTGTCTGCATGAAGACAATATTTGGAGAGAGTTTGAAAAAGAGACCTCTTCCCTTAGGTAAGTACCTTTTCCAAAACATTGGCTAAACCTCCAGAAGTAAAAGTTCTGAAGTTTCATTAAAGGCAAAACCTGCTTCATTTTTTCCTATCTCTAACAGAAGGCCCCTTTACTCACTAATCTCTATCCTTCCCTTTGACTGCATTCGGAAATGTGCAGGAATGGGGGAGTGAGCCTGGTAGTCAGTGACTTGCATTTGGCAGGTATGACTTTGTTGCTTCACTGCCTTTTGTAATTTCAGTGTGTAAAGGCAGCAGTACCAGATAGCAAAATTCATAAAGAACTGGCAAAAGAGGTTTCAGAATTGTTGGCAGTCATCTTTTGGGGGGACTTGTTAAGAACATCAGGAGGTAAAGAAGAATGGAAGAAGGCACACATCCAGCCAATTTGATGCTCTGTTGCATATATGCAGAACTGCAGTCACAACTGTGTACAGATCATAAAATAAGGTGGGGAAAAAAAGAGAGACCTCATAAATTACTGATAAACTGAAAATAAAAATATATTTGAGGAAGTGCAATGCAGCATTTACATCCCTCAGTGTTTGAGTATAAACTAATTGTGATATAACTCACTCGATTAAGTCTGCTTTTGTGCACCCCCACTTATTTGAATGTTTTCATGTAACAAATTCAGTGAAAATAGGAAATCTGACACATACAGATTTAACGAGTTACTTGACTTTCATGAGGTACGGAAGCAATGTGTGCATTAGTTAAAAAATTTGGCAAGAAGATTGCCATGAGAAAATAAAGCAAATGAAGGAAAGAACGAAGATTGCACCAATCATATTTGCTGACAAAAATTAATCTAGGAGGACTTGCTAACGTTTTTGAAGTTGCATGTAAAAGGCTGTACGAAGTAGAGCAGTTAACGGAGAGGCAGATGTTAGCAGAGTAAAATGTAGTCGAGATGAATACATTGAAGTTGGATGTAAAAGGCTGTACGAAGAGCAGTTAACGGAGAGGCAGATGTTAGCAGAGTAAAATGTAGTCGAGATGAATACAAAGAGGTTCTCACTCAGTGTAAAAACCAACAATGGAAAACATAAAATGTGGGAATGCTGACTAAGAAACAGTATTAGAGAAGCAGGATCTTGGGAGTGCTAAATTGAACATAAGCATGCAGTGTGGTGCTACTACAAAAATGCAAATATGAAGATATAACAGAAAGGGGGCTTTTATTTTCTCTTTCTTTGGACTGAGAATGAATGATAGTTTTCTTAGAGAACATTCTCTGACTGAAGCAGTATCACCAGAATTGTTATGGAAACTGTTGTGCTGGGTCACCGTGTCAAACTGACCCTAACCAGGTTCATTAAATAACCTTAGTAGCACTCACTCCTCCTCTCTTCAGAACTGACTTTTGAAAAGGATTGCATTTGTAATCACCACTCCGAATTTTTAGCCAAAATACTAGCCTCATTATGATACTTCCCTATGCTTGGCATTAGAGAACTTGTCCCTTATAGCCTTTGTTTCTGTTTTTGTCCTGCTTGCAGAACATTTGCAACTACTATTTTTACAACACTACTCCTCTTCTGCAACCTAACAATGAAAATTGCTAGTGGTGTTTGTTCTGTGTAACCTGTTTATCATTGTATCTCTTCATTGAGTTTTCAACCTCCTCCTCTTTAAGAGCATCCAAGAACAAGTATTTCTTCGGACAGCTGTTTTTCCAGTTTTTCCCTGTGCTGCTACCATCTTCATATGACCCTTTGCGCATAGTCTCTGCTGCTGAGGACTAAATATGCTACAAGGAATAAAGATGAGAACTTTTTTTAAGACAAAGGTTTTTGTGCTCTTCTTAGGCTAATCATCAACTTTTCAATTACAATTAAGTTAAAATAAGGCCAGTTATGGAGAGCTGTGTAAAGTGGAATTCAAAGGAGAAAGAAGTTTCTGCTTCTATTACAGTGATTTCTACTTCCAACAACTTCCATCTGACTCATGCTTTCTAAATGGTCTCTTGTAGAGATCTTTCAGTGGCTTCTTTGCTTAATTTCCTTTTTAGCATTCTGTTGATTTATTTCTTCTGTTGCCATCTGAACCTTACTTTATATGGCTTTTGACAGATGCTTCTGTTTTTAACTTGCTGCAAGCTATGGCTGTTAGTTTCATGTTGTATATTTGCTCTGGTATTCCATATTCTGGATTGCACTTTCATATTACTCCTTTTTGGTCTAATACTGCAAAGACATAGGTAATTTTAGCTTCAGTGTTATTAACTAGAAGCATAAAACTCTTCACACACATAAACAATTGCTCTATTTGCAGAAGTGGCTGTTCTTCCTGTAAAGTTGTCTGAATGATAGCATACCTTCTCGTGCTTCCAGACTGAATACTATGTATTTCACTGAACACTCTTCTTACAACTCTTAATACAGGTGACATATTAATTTTATGATAGACTGATGTTGTTATTGTTCAAAAGAAACAAAATTATTCTTTTACTGTCGGGGCCTTTCTAATTATTTTTAAAATGACAGCTGTATGCAATGCCATATGCAATTTTACTTTAATGTTGTCTAGGCTGTAGTAAGGCAAGATTTATTTAGTTATCTGAAAAAGTTGAAAGTTCTCAGTTCTTCTGAAGTAATGAAAAATAGGTAGGGTTGTTTTTTGTCTTCAAATCCCTCAGACCTATGTAAGCTCCTGGGATAACAGCTGATATTAGATATAACTGCTGAGGAAAAAAGGACAGATAAATCAGAAGTAACTGCCCTTACTGATAATAGCTGTTGGTAATGGAAATTAAGAAAGCTTTTTTGGAATGCTGGACTTGGAGACAAGAGGATCAAGGAGTCTCACAGTAACAACAGATAGTTCTTGAACAGCGGACAAAGACGGCAGCACTCCTGGCAGATCACAATTCAGATCAAATATATTTTCCAGGAATTGTGCAAGTAAATTTCCTGCTGTGGTGCATCTAGTTCTTGAGTTGAGCAAAGGAAAATGGATGACAGACAGACATTGATAGGTTTGCCAAAGGGATGGGACAAGACTTCTGCTCATGTAAAAATTTAATTTTTTTCTGTAACAAAGGTACAAGGAACTTATCTCACTGGTTTTTGCAAATCATGTAGATGAGGTGCGTTATGAGAACAATTAATTTTGTTGTATAGTGATGCTTGCTATGTGGAAACTTAGCTGTAAGAGGTTGTAATGGACAAAGGGACCCTTTCCTTATGGCCTTGGCCATATAAGTTATGGGTAGAGCTGCCTCTTCCATTAAACCGTAATTCAGGTAGTTTTAACATGGAATCACCAAAAAATAAAAAAAAGATCAAGAAAGATATGATTTGGAAGAAAAAAATAATCACATTTACAATAGAGGAATTACCTTAGTTTATAACAACAGGGATATTTTGATCTTTTCATTTAATGATGACTCAATGGGGAAAAGTCTGTAATCACACAGAGATCACACAAGACAAAATGATAAAGACACTTAGGCATGAAATACATTGCATACAGTGGTGGACTTGCCAGTGACTTCAGGGGAAGTAAAATCTGCGCTTCTTTAGTGAAGCACTATGAATAGATGTTACAGTAATGGTAATAAAATATTAAAAAGGGCCTTGTTTATGCTTTGTTTTGGCATTGATCTGGTCTATGACATTGGAGAATTTACTTCATGTACTTTTTTTTAACCTTCATTTCAGGTTTAGGCTGTAAAGTGCTTGGGGCAGGGCTGTCTCCTACTATGTGTACCCACAGGATCTTTAAAATGGAGCTTTAATCATATATAAGACCACAAGGTACCAACTCACCTTGTTACTGAATGCAGGTACACTGGATAGAAACCAGTGGTATCGGTGCCCTCCTATAGTGAATCATGGTTGCCTCTTGCTCTCAGCAGTTGAAGAGGAGAGGAATACCTCACTTCCAAGGATATTTTATAAAAATTCCTAAATTAACTGGATTTAATGATTTGTAGTTTCTGTACTTGTATATCTTAGAAAAAAATCAATTTGTCTAGAAAAAGCAATGGAAGAAGATCATGATAGCTATTAAGTTATTTACAGCCTAAATTCCACCTATAATATTCTTTACTGGATTGTACTTAAAAATCATTTATTCAATAACTAATGCAAAAATGTATGTATATCTTGCAGACGGTTGTCTTCTTTTGTAGGTTTATTATTTTTTTAATCTATTCTAATGCAGAAGGCTGCAAAAGTCTTGGAGAGAAGAAAAATGTACATAATATGTAATCATTCTGTTCTGTAATCTTGTAAATTGCTATACCATGTTATTTTAAAATAATATTAGGCAGGAGTCTTCATTAAAACTGAAACCTGAAGAAGGAAGCATCAGTGCTCGTTTAAGCATTGCCCAAAAAAGGCTAATGGGAAGATAACAGTGGTAGCTGATGGAACATGATTTTAATAAATACTCCATGATAATAAATAATCTCATAACAAGTAATCACTCTAAAAAGTAAGAGCTGGACCAAATTTGAAGAGGGTTGATTTGGTGTAGTAGTGTTTTTGAACATAAGCTAGTAGAAAGAATCTAAGATTTAGGCCACAAATCAGAACTATAAAAAATGTCAAGGTTTCAACGATAATTTGAAAATTAAAATATGGCAAGAGGTAATGAGGAATTACATGTGGAACATTACTTTGCAAGTTACCATTGTACTAGCATAGTCCAGCTCTTAGCAACAAATACTCAGTTGTAGTAGGAAGTAACTTAAAAAAATTGAATTTATCTGCTAGCCCTTTGATGACATTATTCTAACTGAAAATGCATTTTGGAGTATGGTTTTGTGGTGTTGATTTGCATTTTTTAAAGTTTAAAATTTGCAAGTTATCCTTAAAATTTAAATTTGTGTGAGGAGGTAGTATCTTGTATTAGACCAGCAAATACAGCTGAGAAAAATGAGGCATGCTTTCAGGAATGCAAGGTCTTCTGTGAATCTGGAGAACCTGTATGTTTATGTTTAAGACATTGTTATCCTAGTTCACATTTTGATAAGTATAGTGAAACAGTTCTTTGAGTGTAGGAACTGTCTTGCTTCTTAATGAGAACACACATATTAAAAATGCTTGCCCAAAGAGCTCACAATCGTCTCATGTTTTCTTAAGATTAAATTGACACCACCTAGCAAGATTGACACTAGCAAGAGCTTTCCAACTCCTTGCACTGTCCTCCTGCTGCATCCAGAAGAATTGCCTCTGCTTGTTTGAGCCATCATTTTGAGCTATTCCTTTTCACTTTCTATCCTGTGTAACTGTATTCTCCATTCTCCATCATTTATGCTGATCTGCTCTGTAATCTGCCTTCTTGCTCAGAAGCACTCTCTTCTGAAGTCCATCCTTTGATCCATATAAAGTGTTAAGATCTCATGGAATAGCTGCCTGACTCTACTCTACCTTTTCTCATCTAGATCTTTGTGTTTTCTCTCACCAAGATTAATTTTTTTCTCTTTGATCTCTTCTGGGCTTGTTTTTTTCTCTCTGGTCTAAACAAACTGCCCTAAAGGCAATTTTCCTTCCTGCTCTGCACAATAGATTTCCTGACTTTGACACCCTCTTCTTTTTTTGCTTTTTTACAGGTATTGCCTGTTACCTTTCCAGCCATTTATTTTTCTTCTATGCCACAGGTTTAATATTTTTGAAATTGAATTGTGTGTTATGGTATTTTTGAAAATAGCATGGTCCAAACCAATCTGGAAAGCTTCCTTCTCAGCTGTCTCCTCTTCCTCTTTTTGTGCCATGTGTTTTCTCTGTTTCTAGGCTTATTACTGTCGGGGGGAACACAACAAAAAGCAAAGCCCTTTTTCGTTTACTGCCTCATGGTGGTCTTACCTGTGGCATAATAGCTTAACATTAACCCTGTGAAAGTTACAGTCTAAGTTTCAGGTAGTTGATTAGGATTTCCTTACAGTTAGCAAGGGAAACGGACATTTCTGTTGGATAATTCAGTACATCTTCAAATGCATACAGATAGTTCAAGCAGGAGAAATGAATCTCCCTGCAGGTGTCTGTGATTGTTGACTGTAGAGGGACCCTAGCACACTGTGTCTACTTGCTAACAACTAGGCATCTACATTAGTTACCAGAAATTAATCATCCTCATAATCTGCAGCCTGTGTATGTGCAGCATAACTTCCACCAGAAGCTGTAAGAGAAGGTGGTATTAAGGGCATCAGTATTTTGATATGGGTAAATTTTCTTTCTTTTGTCCCTTCATGGAGGTCTCATGGATGAGTCTTAACTATGAACATGATTATGATTTGTACTCCAAAACGATAAAATAGTCTCACTTGCCCTACTGGAATCCATCTGAAATTGATTCCCTGTTTCTTTGCTTGTTTTAAATTTGAGCAAAATATCTCAAAGAAGGCATAAGACTTGCAAAATAAAGAGCTCAGCTATCTCAGAGCCATGAACCAAATACCAAATTTAAGCAGGAATCCATCTTCATGTGAACAGCAAATGTCTCTTAATTTATCTATTCTTTTTTAAGGGAGGAGCAAAGCAAAATGAAGGGAGGTATAGGATATAATGCTAGTAGATGAAGGATACTTCATATTGAAGAAGAATGCCTTTTCAAGTTAAATGCACAGAAATATCCTTTTGTGGGCTGTTTACATGCTTAACATACCATGGGTGACTAGCAAAATACTATAACTTTTGCAAGGTAAAGCCTTCTGTAATTACAAATACTATGCAATTTGTATTTTTTATAAAAAGTATTACCATAAATCTCATGAATCATTTATTTATAGCTAGAAAATGACAGAAAAAGGGCAATCTCCTTTCTGCTAAGAAAACCACAGAAAGTTAATAAAGCACAGCGTAACAGCTCTAGTTGCCACAAAATTCTTAGATCCTGGAAGAATTGTGATTTTCCTACATTGAGCTTGTGGAGATCACGTCAGGGAGGAGTGCTGAATGAATCTTAGTCTTGTGAAATGGAGAAGGGGAATGGGAATTAAATTAGTAGCTTGCTTTGCTGCTTAATGCGTTCTGGTGTTTGCTTGTAAAACGTTATAGTCTTCTTACAAGGAGCTGCTTTCACATCAAGTGCAGAGATGATGCAGTAGTTGCATATGCCTGCAAGACACAACACTTGACAGAATAATGGAGATGGAGATTGCCAGGGGAGAAAGCAGCACTGTGACACTCTCCTACTGAATTCTCTTTTGAACAATCCTTTCCTATATCCAAATGCATCATTGCAGGGACCCAAAACTAGGCCTGGGCAAGGTGTCAACTATGTTTTATGGGAATATTGCATTTATTTCAGAACCTGCAAATGTGGTGAAACAGATTTTTTGTTGGGAAATTTATTGAATTTCAAGTTCTCCTTTCAGTCTTCATTTCTATGAATGCTCACCAACAGCAGGTTTTGTTTGTTAGGGCTAAACTCAGTGGTGTTTGAGCTGTATATCTTGAGTTTGATCATCAGTGAGGTGGTTGGGAGAAGGAGGAGGGTTTGAAGTTATATTTTCACCTGTGCACTGAATGAGATGATCTTTTTTCTGGAACAGAACTAGTGTATATGATACATCCTTGTTGCCTAGTGTTTTCTACTAATCACCATCTGGTCTCCATGTAGAATGCATGTATGTTTACACACACAAAGCATTTTAAATTCATTATCACAACACTGAGTTACTGTTGCAACAGTCTGGCCAGAGGTGTATCATTTAGCAGTTGGATTGATAAAGACATGATCAGGTTCAAAGCAAGACAGGACTGCATGTGTTGAAACACACTGTGTGTGAACAGAAAACAATAGGTGTTAAGACCATTGTAAGCAGACCAGAAGCTTTACCACCAGAGATCAGTCTTTCTCTCCATCACCTGGGAAGGAACAAAGTAAAATTTAGCAAAAGAATAAAAGAAAATCTTCCAGATTTCCAGAAACATCCCACATGGATAATTTATTATTTTGACTTCATTTTCCTGACATAACCAGGGCCTCAGTAGCTCATACCACTCTGCAGAGTTGCAACAGTTAAATAGACATATCCAAATAATGAGTTTTTAAATTTATATATCAGATATATACTTAATAGCAACTAGAAGAAATAATACCACATTCTCATTTCAGTGTCAAAATTTTCCAGTGCTTTTGCTAGCAGCTAAATTCATGAGCAACCTGTAGACCGGTATAAGTTCACTGGAAACTTTACATATCAGTGCAGTAAATTAACAAACACTTGTAAATGTGGGTCTGTTTATGGACAAGATTTGGACATGACATAAGACTAAGTATACTAAAAACTTGTGTATCATTATCCTTGTTCTATTTAGGTTACTAAATAAAGTAGCAATATGTTGGTATCTCTTAATAGATTTTAAAAAACCAGACCATATAAAATAATATAGTTTATGTGCTCTGGCACATAGGTTTATCAAAGCATGCTTGTTAGGTAAACTCTTTGTTACTGTCCCTCAAATGTAGGCCTTTATTGTTACATAATACACTGTATACTTTCTTTCAGGAGATCGAGCCCCTGAAAATTTGCATTTTAGGAGTTGGTTACAAAGTTCTTGTCAAAGCAATGCAGTTTGAGGCAAATCATAGAAGCAGACTGTTCTTCAGGGTATGTTGTGCGTTTTTTTCTTACACTGCTGAAACAGGTTTTAATATATAAGTATCACAGGGATTTTCAGATTTGAGCAAAATAGTCTATTGAACTATTCTGACAAATAGTTTTTTCTTAATATTTGTTAATGACACAACTTATGACATAAATGACATAATGACATAAATAATGACATAAGCACCTTTTCTCTTAGAGATCATGTATTATAACCTGCATGCATTAATAAGTGTGATATCAAATATGGTTGTATTTTTTTAAGTTGCCAAGATACTGAATAATCAGCATAGTTTATTCCATCAAAAGCAATTAGCTGTCATCTACAGAGATGCAATACCTTGTCATTAACATTGATGTGATAACACATGCACACTCTTTGAGTGTTTAAATCAGAGAATAGAAGCAGTGTCTTGTTTTCATTAACAATGATTAATGCGTGCTTTTTTTTTGTTGTATAACTCAGTCATGGAGCTGTTAGTAAAAGATGCTGTTAAAAACTTTGATATTTTAAAATATTTTTGGGAAAGTGCAGTCATTGGAGCCACATGCTAACTATGATATTGGAACTGCAACAAATAACTACAATACAATATAACTGCAGTGTTCTTACTGCTGGTGGTGTGCAGTGCTGTGACTCAAACAGGAGTGTGAGACAACTGAGCAGTGCAGATGCTGTGAGGGCGTCAAATGCACCAAAAAAGCTGAAGTGAACAGGGGATGCAGAGAAGCCCCATTCTGCCTCTGTGAAGATACTGGTTTAGCACTGGACAAATACAGCCATCAGTCTGACTTACTGCAGAAATAAAGCTTTAGAACAAATTGCGTAACTGAGCAACTGACCTGCAAATTGAAGTTGGAATTTACGTCCTCCTTATCTAGGACACATTTACCATCTTTTTAATATGCTTCTTGCTTGAGCTTATTAGATTATGGCTAGTCCTTTTAAAGTCATATGAAAGGAGGGGGAGAGCTATGACCAAATGCTTTCCTGTGGCAAAGGTCAGACACATTTTCCATTCATCCTGTGAAGATACTGACATGTACTGAAATGTAAGCTCTGTGAGTATCCTGGTGATTTCCATGGAACTATCGGCATGGCTTATAATTGAGAGCTTATGTATGTCCTCAGCATTGAGCTTGATATGCAACTAGGATAGTGGTTCTAGCTATCTTAGAGACTGAGACTGTAAGACTTTTGAAGTTTTACTCATAATTTATGTCAAATATCAGAAGAGAGATTATGAAACACCTATATATCAAGGTGCTTCCAAGTGACGCATGCATGCTGGAACTTTTTTTGCAAACTATGTTGGGTGATCAGTTCCAAAACCGTTATTGGATTTAGACTTTTGTTAAAACAAATGCACACAACCTTGCAATACAAATGTGTTGGGGACAGCACTAGAGACAGACTCCAATGGGCAGCTGAATGCTTTTGACTGAACTGAATAGTGTAATAAGCAGTTTTGACATAGGTTCCCTTTCTTACTTGCTTTCTAGTTATGTTTGTATCTGACTTCTGCTCACTCCAGTTGGTTATCATGTCTTGAGTCTATAGTTTGTATTCTGGAACTGCATGCTGGCAAGTCTAAGTGTATATATAGGATCATAGGATACCTCAGACTGGAAAGGACCTCAGGAGGGCTCCAGTCCAACCTCCTGCTCAAAGCAGGGTCAGCTGTGGGGGCGGACCAGGTTGCTCAGGGCAATATCCAGTCATGTCTTGGAAACCTTCCAGAAGGGAAACTGCACAGCGTCTCTGGGCAACCTGATCCACTGCTGGGCTGTCCTCCTGGGGATAAATGTTTTCCTTATAGCCAGGCTGAACCTCTCTCGTTCCAGCTTACTCTTGTCTCTCACCCTCCCACTATGTGCCACTGTGCAGAGCCTGGCACCATCTTCTTGATGACCTTGTATTGGAGGGGCTGCAGTTAGATGCCCCTGAAGCCATCTCTTCTCCATGCAGAACAAATTCTCTTCCCTCAGCCTCTCCTCACAGGGCAAGTGCTCCATGACTTGATGTCCCTCTGCTGAACTTGCTTCAGTTGATCAAGCCTTTCCTGTATTGGGGGGGCTCAAAACTGGACGCGCAGAACAAACTTCCCTCAGCCTCTCCTCACAGGGCAAGTGCTCCATGACTTGATGTCCCTCTGCTGAACTTGCTTCAGTTGATCAAGCCTTTCCTGTATTGGGGGGGCTCAAAACTGGACGCATTGTCTAGATGTGGTCTAATGAGAGCCAAGCCCAGGGGATAATCACTTCCCTCAGTCTGCTGGCTCTGCCATGGTTCATATGGCCCAGGATACTCTTGGCCACCTTTGCTGTCAGGGCACACTGCAGACTCACACCCAGCTTCCTGTCTGCCAAGACCCCCAGGTTCTTTTCAGCAAAGCTGCTCCCCAGCCAGGCAGCCCCCAGCCTGTGTTGTTTGTTGCAAGGGGTTATCCCTTCCCAGCTGCCAGACTTTGCATTTGTCTTTTTTTTTAATTTCATAAGGTTCCTTACTGTTCTTTGTCCAATCACTGAATAATCCTTGCATAAACTTGATACCTTCAGGAAGGAAGAACTTTCTTTGATCTTCCTGACCACCACCTAGAGTTGGCAATATTTTTCCCTTAGATAAATATGAGTGACTAACATAATAGTCTCTTCATTAGGGATGATGACATTCATTGCTTCTGTTTTGAAATTTTGGCTAGTCCATCTAAGTGGAGGTCTTAAAAGGTTCATGTTGCAACAAAGCTTTAGTTTTTCTACTTCCTGACTTGTGGCATCTGAAGAATAGAATAGGTCCTTTCTTCCCACAGATACATTTCAAGTTAGGTAGGAAATGTCACTGGAGTGTATCATACCCATAACAAAGCAATTTCACTAGGAATAATGACTCTGATGAGGAGCTGAATAGCCTTCATCTGCCACTTGAGCTGCCTTCTGCTGTATGATTTTTTTTGCTGCAGCTGGAAGCTGTCAGGTTGTATGTGGGTTGTGACCACTTGCCCAACAGACACTAAGCTCAAAGTCATTCAGAAGCTTATGCCCAAAGTGTATCTGTCAAGGACAAGAGTCAAAGAACAGTATGTTTTGTTCATAAACAAAACCTACCTGTTTGCTGCACGCATTACCTTAAAGTTGATATTCCAGTGAATTCTGGGTATTTCAAGTGCCTGTGATAATAGCCTTTATTTGGCATGCATATAAAAACTTCACATTAATTTACTCAGTTAACTGCAGCTATGCTAATCAGTCCTTGAAAAGGTAGCCTTCTGTTTCTCTCACACATTTGCCTATCCAGTGCTGAGACTTATTTTTTATTGATACAATCTTTCCTTGCTTATTTAAAACCACTGCTAGTGGAAGGAGGCTTAATTTTAGCATTGTATCTAGCAGTATCAACCTTCTTTTCTCCTTAATAAAATTATAATGTTAAGATAACCAAATGGTTTGGTCACAGTGGCTGGCCTGTCTCAGGAATAAAGTTCTGATGCAGTTTTGAGGGTTGAAGCCAACCTGACATAGAGCTGTTTGCTTCTTGGATCAACAACATCTATACATGTGGTGAACAGGTGTGGTTTACTTGAAACATTAAACTCGTAAAACCAGGTACAAGCTTAACAAATACGTAACTGTTTTCCCAAGAATTTTTCAGAAACCTCTGGTGTATTGTTTCAGTTTGTGAAATTGCATTAATTCACTCATACTGCAAAATTTAATAAAAAAGTACAAGCTTTTCAATCATTATTCCAACTGAGTAGTATTTACTCTAAACTGTATAATAAAATTATAGAATACTAAATTTCTAGTGTAAAGTGGAGTATTTCACAGTAACTATTGGAGTAAGTGCTAGTTAGCATGAATTGTTATATATTTGTGCTCTAATTATTCCACTGAAAATATTTTCTACAAGTATTTAGTTCATTTTAAAAAGTATGATTTTTTTTTTTAGTTAAATATCTATTTTTTCTCCAAATCAGAGATTTCTCTTTAATAAAAATGCATGAGCCAGTAACATATATTTGTTTTGAAAACTGTAATTTTTAAATCATGTTTCCAATTTAAAAGTGCCAATTTTATGCAAGTAATGAACTGTTCTGCATGCTGTAATTTATTTCACTGATTTGGGATAGGGACTATAACATGGACTTTCTTGAGAGAAAGCTAAGTTGATGTGGAAAAGAAGTTTTACTGGATTTAGTATTATTATGTCCTTGGAAAGTAATGAACATGAGAAGGGTATAAGGACAGTAGATGAGAAACTGTATATGGCTTGAAATGAATTTTTAATTGTAGGCCAAATGACACTCGAGCATCTTTTTCTTTCATGTAATAGCACTGGAATAGGGGATAGAAGTAGAGCGTTGTTTGGAACATAAAGGGGCTCTTCTTCCATAAAAAGAAACCTTCATTTGCAAAACCAAAGAAAACTCAGAAGCTTTTAAATCTGAATGCTGAGTCATAGAAATCAAATATCATTATTCAGAGTCTAACTGGACATCTGTTATAAGATTAAATGTTCTGTGAGACTGCTGTTTTGCCATCACTGGCAGACGTTTATTTGCTAGAATTTGTCTTGGAGAACAGAAGTTGTATTCTAATAATAGATAAGATGCTTTCAAAATCCAAGGGTTGTCAGGAAGTTTATCTCATGTTTTGAAATATGAAATGCCATTGATCCATTCCTGAAATAATGGACAAAGACAGCGGCAGCTGGGCGATCAGTTATATTGAGGGTGTTTTTTAACTATACATTAGCTATCTAATAGAAAATGTATATGAGAGAGCAGAGGTGGGAGACCCACTTGTCAAAAGATCAATTTCTACTACAGTAGTTCAAAATCTGAAAACATGGCAGGAGAATGTGTCAGGTATGTCCATTTTGTGCTTAAGAACTTCATATTTGGAAAAGCATGACTCTTGTTTTAAATAGCCTTTCAGTGGGAGAAAAAAGGCTGTGGGGAACAACAAGGGGAAAAAAATAAGAAAAGCCATGCATATCTAGATATTTCCTTTTTTAATCTTTATAATTAAATACAAAACCATCTGGATAACAATAGCCAATCAACAGACTTAAATAAAAAACAAATATGCTAGATTCAGAAGGACTGTGGTTTTTTAAATGTAATAAATTCATTTTCATTTCTTACAAAAGGGAAAGTGTTACAGAAAGTTTTAAATATATTTATATTTAGACCTTAAAGCTATGTTTTTACACATTTCACTGGCATAATCTAGAGGCATCTAAATTTATAACATGTTTTTAATCTGTATTAGATTACATTGTTATATGCTAAAGAAGCAGCATAATCTGTCACTCAGGATTTACATTGTTGCCTATGGAAATAATGGGGTTTATTCACTCTGTCCATGGTACCAGTTAATTGCATGAAATTTCACAGAAACAGAGAAAACTAGCTGTCATCAAGGAAGATCTATGTTTGTCCTAACATGACATCTATGCCAAAACTTTCCTTTTAATGTTTTTTTAAATAAAAAATTGTGATCTTTGTTCTCACCAGCAAGCCAGCTCCTGAGCAAGACTTCTCTATTAACATTACAAATTTGGTTCTCCATGGTTCTCAGTCACTGTTTTATTTAAGTTCAACTCGAGTTACCTCAGTGAAGAAGGTAGTCACAGAATCTTTTTTAAACTACAAGTTAAATAATTGTTTATGTTTCTAGAAAGAATTACAATGTAAGTATGAGAAAGTATGTCTGTAAACATGCATAGATAGATACTAATACTTTATTTGCCCATCAAATTTAGAAGAATGCTGGAATTAAACCTTTGGTTTAGCAGCCCATCTCCATTGAACAGGTATGGGGGGTTTAGTTCTGCTCCTGTAGAATTCAGTATCAAATTATACATTGACTTTTACTGTACAGGATCGTGTGCTTGTGTATTGTTGACAAGAGTATTTAATTTGTGTTTGTTGATCACAGTATACTTTGATACGCATTTATTAAATTTCCTCTTCTGAGTGTATGCAAGATGGTATATTATTATATGGCACATTTGCATACTATTTTTCCATGGGTTTTATGCTTTTTCATTGAAAACGGTGGACCTGCTTAAATGGATGAATCAGGGTTGTGTACTAGAAGGTGTTTGATATAGTCCAAGCTCTATTTGTTGCAGATATTGTAAGTTTTATAGTAGATGAAAGAGGAGAGAAAAGAAGGAGGATGATCTCGGAGGTCGATTTGAGAGGTTGCCCTACTCAAATGGTTTTCATTTTTGTCCATTCAAAGGAGCATCTGCATTCTGCAAAGTAAGTCACTTGGACTAGACAACAGGAGGGGTTACTAATGGTGTGTACTTCAGTTTTGTTCACCAAACTTGAGATCTGATTTTCAGAAGTTCCATCCAAATGAGGTTACTTACCTTTCAGTGCTAAGATGATTTTCTGTCTTTTAATTCTTCTGTAAATTAGGGATAATAATTCAGTATCATCTTATAGGAGTACATTGCAGATTAATCCATTACTTTTTTGCAAAGTGCTGAAATAATACAAGGATGAGATACATGGAAAAGTTCATCCAGCATTAATTATTCTGTCTTTAAGCTGACTTTAAGGGTTGAATAGCACGCAATAAATATTATGACATGTTAATGCGCCTTATAAGGAACAATAAGGATTAAACAAAATAATACCTGCTGGGTGCTTAATTGACCAGCATTCACTCTGAGCAATAACTGAGGCTGGAGTTCTTTGGGAAAAACAGTTGTGATCATATAATGAAATATAATTGCGACTCACACACAAGGAAATGGATTATGTTTGCAGAGATACCAAATGCCAGAACTATTATTTTTGCACCCATAGCATCTGGTCCTACGAGAAAGCAAATTAGACTAAATAGACCCTTGATCCTGTAAAATGACTTTCTTGTATTCTTATGAAATATTTTTAATCAGCTGTTGTGGTTTAACCCGGCAGGCAGCTAAACACCACACAGCCGTTCACTCACTCCCCCCTTCCCCA
>NW_008794452.1:2920756-2925987 GCF_000699145.1 Aptenodytes forsteri
TTGGGTCAGCTGTCCTGCTGTGCCCTCTCCCAGCTTCTCACTGGCAGGGCATGAGAAGCTGAAAAGTCCTTGGCTAGTGTAAGCACTACTTAGCAACATCTAAAACATCGGTGTGTTATCAACATTATGCTCATACTAAATCCAAAACACAGCACTGTACTAAGAAGAAAATTAACTCTATCCCAGCCGAAACCAGGACATCGGCAGATGTGGAATTCTTCCTCCCACATGAAAAGGGGTAATTTTTACATGGAGCATCTGCCAGTCATTTAAGCATCCAGGCCCACAGAATGCACATGAAAAGAAAGCCTCAGGAAATTTGACTTCTAGGATTGTAATGATGGATCTTAAACCCATCCTTCAAGACATCTTCTCAAGATCAGGGTCATCCAGAAATGGATCTCTGGCTCAGACAGCAACAAAAAGTACCAAGTCTTTTATGCCTAGGAAGATTTACATCAGGCTCACAATCAGGCCTCTTCTTATCTTAGGTTCAAGGTAATTTACAAGTTGTCTCGCACCTGTCTGCAATTTTACAGTGTTGCACATGATGCGGTAGTATTCTTCAAAGTTGATTCCATTGCCTTCTGGCCAAAATACTATTGGATTGAGACTTCTTCCATGTCAGCAAGAACTCACAGGACTCAGCCACATTTGCTCTTCGACTAATTTTCTCACACCAGGGGAATATGCAGACCCTTCTTATCCCAGCTCTGTGGGATGATTAGCTTCACTGTAAACAAAGGATTTGCAACCAGACATTATTTTCTATTCCATTTTAATGTGACTGTGTCCTTAGAGTATACAATTTAAGTTTTAATTAATTATTAACAGTAGCCATTGTGGTTAGATAATTTCATGAAGAAAAGGCAAAACAAATTGCTTGCAACTAATCTATGTTCCACCCTGAAAATGAAGGGCTGCCAGGAGAGTGGGAGGGAGGAAGAGGGAGAAACACTGGTTGAATATACACCCTTTTTTCCCCCCCAAATGTCAATAACAGCTTATTCAAATTTATTGTCTAGATTTCTAGGGTGTTAAAAGTTTTTGCACCTGCAGACAGTACTGTGGTTGTTGGTGAAAGATTTGCCAGAAGAGGTTCATGTATATACAGCTAGTTGTGGAAAATTATAATAGACGGAGATGGAAGCTACAGGCTTGCAATTATGTAGTAGAAAAACACTCAGTCCAGAAGCTTGCTGAAATCGCTCCTTTTTTCCCATGGTGAAAGTAATTTTGTAGCATTGATGTGACACTGCTGTCTTACAAAACACGGTTTTATTTTTAGTACTTTTGAGAGATTGAGAAGCAAACTGTGATCTTCACTATAAAAAGTTACAGATTTTTTTAAATTCCTTTCCATAAACATGCTATGAGAAATAACCTCCTGAAGCCAACTGGCATTGTATGTACTGACAAAGGAGTTTTAGTCAATACTTTCATAAAACTTTGTGATGGAAACTGCCTTTTCACAGCCTTTGTAAAGAAAGGCAGATACAAAATGAAGTAGACACCTATAAGATTGCCAGAGGAAAAGGGAATTGGCCTAAACAGTTGAACTTTGGTAAGAGAGGAAGTCCACAAGACATCACTGATGTGATGCTGGGATCTGTTAGGGAAATAGTCTTTCAGGTTTCCTATAAAAAATATTTTTTTTATTTATATTGACTTACAATCAGCCTACAAAAACAACTGCCTTTCTAAAATGTTCACTGTATTCCTACATAGCATGTGAGTCCAGAGCCAAGTACAGGAGCAGTGGGCCATGCAAGTCAACAGAGCTTAAGACATGCTGGAAGTGAGATGCACTGATTAAAACGTGATGTAGAATCTGCCAAGGTAGTAGAATATTTTATTCACAGTTTGGAACTCTGAGTGCTTTCATTGTTAAATTTCTTAAAAAAAAAAATCATAAGTTTTGTTTGGTTGTTTTGGGGTTTTTTTTTTAAGGGAAAAGTAAAACTTTCTTTAGCAGACTGCAGGTCCCAAAGTTGGAAAGTACCTTGGGATATGGTGAGTTTTACAAGCAATGAGTAATGTAAACCAGAAAGAAGGTGCTTCTATAGTAGAAAGTAAAACATTTACTGTTGTATCTGGTGTGGAACAGGACTTTGCCTCCAGTCAAAAACAGAAAACTGTCCTTCAGAGCTCAAGTAAATCAGCATCATTCCTCACGAGCTGAGTGTTTTGTTAAGGTATTTATCTTCTTTGATCATTGTGCTAACAGACTTCAATGTTACTGAGCCTGAATAACTGCCTGCTGCATAACTCGGGTTTTACAGTGCCATGATTCCATTGTTTTCAATGGAGCGACATGATTCAAAACTAATACTAACAGAGATCTGAGTTCTCCCCTGTATTTTTCCCTTCCCAATGATACAGAAGACAGGCTTTTTATTCACTTCATTTGGTCATGTATTAACATATAAAATGCTTGGAATAAAAGGCTTTCTGGAGGACTGGAATGATGATTTATATTTCTAGTCTGCTCTGTTGAACAGCAGAAGTTAGAAAAAGTTTCTTCAGTCTTAATCATCTTTGATAGCTCCTGGAGCTGAAGGAACGAGGACTCTATCAACTCAGTAAAGGTTCACCTAGTGGCCTTCTCTGCCATGGTCTTGAGATGAGTGGAATCTCCATATTTACAAACCCTATGCTTTCAAAACATACTCTTCTCCTTATTATCTACTTCCCCACAATATTTGAACCTTGCACTCTTTAAGTTCTCTAGGACCAACCTTTGCGCTTCTTATTCCCTTTTTATTCTTTGTAAAGATGATCACTATGACCTTAGATAAAGAGATGGGAGAGTTTTCAGCTCATAAGACTGGTCCCCAAACCGTCTGAAGAGTTTCTCCACACTCTCCTAAACTTCCTTTACAAAGTTGTGTCAAGTCCATCGTAACACCCTGTATCTGAAGACAGACTCTGTACTTCACACCCTGCAGGACTCTCTTCTTTTCTCCACAGGTAAGGGTCTTTAGGAAGTCCCTATTATTGGGACTGTGTGAATATGAAGAAGATTTTGCATGTGAATGGTAATGATTAAAATATAAAGTGCAGTAAAGAAAGTGGTAGTATCCTGATTTCTTTCACTGCAACTTGGTGGTGTACTTTGTAATTACCTCTTAAGTTTTAATGTCAGTGATATTTGAGTGGTTTAGATTATTATTAATAATTGGACTTAAGTGTCTCCAATTAACTGCTAAATTTCTAATCCGAATTTATGAAGTATTTAATTATACCATGCTGAAAAGTAGTGATGAAAAGAAAAATGCATATGCTTCTGATTTTCTAATAAAACATTTTTCTGCACAGAAAAACAATTTTTTGGTAAGGTTCAGTTCTTAATTAAACGATAAAATAGAGAAGAGGCATTTTATGAGCACTACATTTACATAGTTGTCTCACGTTATTGTTTTTTCCTTAAATTAGCCTTCTGTCACCACCCACTTACCAGTTCCAGCGGTATTTTTGAAGGGAGATTTTCTCTGCAATGTCTTAATTAAAATACAAGAAAGAAGAATGTGCTTTTTTTTGTTTATTGTTTTGGTTATTTTTTAGATGTTTTAATAAAACATTAGCTACAGCAAATAGGAAACATTGGACACAGGAACACCGGTGAAATTTAAGCCATCTGAAAATGCAAATGATGAGTACATTTGTCTTCATCATGTAGAGTTATTCGCTGGAATGTCTTGAAGTACTTATTTCTAATGGCTTAGAGATACATTATGTGACCTGTAAGCATTAACTCTGGTCTGCACTGACGTTCCATGCCTCAGTTCTCCATCCTTAAAATAAGGGTAATATCTCCTTCCTTTTGCCCTTTTGTTTCTTTTTGATATATAGCTTAAATTTGGGGGTCTGGGACTCTGTCCACTGTGTATGCTTGATGAGCAGGGTGGAATCCTTGAGTACTACTGTTATACTGATCATAATAACAAATAATAGCTGTTACTTCATCAGCTATCAGGTTTTCGGTTCAATGTTAAGACTGTGATCCTCTTCAATGCATTTTTAATAAAACCCCATAGACGTTTTTTCATTACTATTCTGCTCATTCTGAAAATCTGTTTCCTATACCTACTACTTTGGGCTTTTATTTGAGTTAAAGCTTACATTAGCTGACAAGACTTAGCAATTTCTTATGTAAATCAACCTGCCATTACTCACCTAGGTTTATTTTCTCCTGAATTATTCTAGCCCTTTTCCCTCCCCCAAAATAGAAAGAATAATGTGCTTCTGCACTGGCAAATGTATGACACTTTCTAAGGGGAATATTTAATGGTGTTAATTTTCAGAACCATAGAAACAAAAGATGCTTAGAGCTCCCATCATAAAGAAAATACAAAGATGGGTTTGTCATCAGCATGCATGCAGTCCTTAGACTGACAATTATGAAAGTTCAGACACAGACAGTAATTTCTGACCTAACTTCCTACTCATTCCTGATTTCCAGCAGGTAAATAATCGTAAAATATTTAAAGATACAGAAAGAGTACCTGCATAAAAAATAAAATGAATGCTAGTAGTGTGAAGTGAAAATGATTTGTTTATGCTCCTTCACAGTAAAATATGTTTTAATTTTTTCAGCTGCATTGCTGCAGTGATTTGAAAGCCAGGTCACGTTTACCAGGGGCATTATTACAAAACCGGAATTAAAGCTTAGCCTACTCAATCTATCTGTATCATAAAGCAGTCAAAAAAGTGCTGATGACAGTTGAACTATTGATAGTTTATCAAGTTTTATGGACTAATGGAATGTAGATCACCAGTACTTGTGTTAATAATAAATTTATAGTACTGTTCTTAAACAAAGACATGAAATAAAGAATGTCTGGTAAAGAATATGTCTGATAGTTCTCTAGAAAATATTTCTTCTTTTTTTTTTTTTTTTAAATTGAATTCAGAAGCTCTAAGAGACACAGTTTACTTATAGAGGAAGAATGTGTCAATAAATGTAAATTGCAGAATAGCTAATAAATGTGCATGACTCCCTTCAATGCATTTTTGGTTGCATAGTGTCAGAATGACACAGTGTGTGTGGTTACTCCCTTTCCCTCTCTTTGTATTCATAGAATCATAGAATAGTTTGGGCCCTTTCCCTCTTTGTATTCATAGAATCATAGAATAGTTTGGGTTGGAAGGGGCCTCTAAAGGTCATCTAGTCCAACCCCCCACCGGCAACCTGTGCCAGTGTTTCACTACCCTCAGCGTAAAAATAAAAA
>NW_008794452.1:2927802-2954299 GCF_000699145.1 Aptenodytes forsteri
GGCTGCCCTTGAGCTTCACATTCCCCACCAGCCCCTCCTTGTTGGTGAGAACAAGGTCCAGCGTAGCACCTCTCCTCGTTGGCTCTTCTATCACTTGGAGAAGGAAGTTATCATCGACGCATTCCAGGAACCTCTCGGATTGCTTATGCCCTGCCGTGTTGTCCCTCCAACAGATGTCGGGGTGGTTGAAGTCCCCCATGAGGACCAGGGCTTGTGAGCGTGAGGCTGCTCCTGTCTGTCGATAGAGGGCCTCATCCACTCAGTCTTCCTGGTCAGGTGGCCTGTAGCAGACCCCCACCATAATGTCGCCTGTCCCTGCCTTCCCTTTAATTCTGACATTCATACATGTGCATGTACCTATTGACCCAGGTACATATTGTATAGTATAGCTATATCATATTTACTTGATCTAAATTGTAAAGCTAATTGTTTTGCAGGTAGATGTCACTGATTTGTCATTTTTGATAATTTGCATGCATATTAAGAGCTGTTTACACTGACAGCCGTAACTGGAAGCTAAATGGTGATGTAGAAGACCACCACACTACTAAACTTAATTCCAAGTTTACTATTATCCCTTTTCTAGAAAGGTATAATAAAAAAGCAAAGTAAATATTTATTTCTTTTGAAACTTTTAATTGAACTGTAGAAAAGAACTCTGAAATCTAGATGACATGCTAAGGAATGTATCTAAATGTGATACAGAGTAGGAGACATGCTAAGGAATGTATCTAAATGTGATACAGAGTAGGATTTATTTACTATTTGTTTTCAGTCTGGTTTAAATTTTAGAGGTAAATGTTAAAGCTTTATGTCATATTTTGAAAAGATCCAGTGGTAGCAGTTTTCTAACTTGTTTTTTTCCTTTGCCACCTTTAAAACTATGCTTGCAAGCAAACTGGAGACATTGGATGGTTTTCATGATTAACTGATGTGACGCTGTCATCCTGGTGAAACAGACCCTCTATATTCTAGGGCAGATTGCTGTGCTTTCTGCACTATGTGGTGCTCAGAGGTGCTCTCTAGCTTTAGAGAAGCCAGTATATTAACAAAGAACTATGTGCGGAAGCCAAATGATGGTCTCTGAGGCATGGGTAACTTAAAAGATGTCATATTTTTCAGAAGTGGCTCAAGTGGGAGATCTGCATTATAAATGTATCCTAAACAGGTATGGCCATTCGGTGTTGTGAAAAAAAAGTTCTGTCATAGCTGTCCTGATAACTAGCCTCATGCAAGTACAGCTAAATATGCTAGTTTTGCCAAACAACCTTTAGGACAGGTTCCCAGAAAGGCTATGGAATCACTCCCCATGGAGAAAGCATTGGCCTGGTCTGACCCCACAGCTGACCCTGCTCTGAGTAGGATGTTGGACTGGAGCCCTCCTGAGGCTGTCTTGATATAGCTGTAGTAGACAAATAGGAAGTTCCTGCCCAGCTCTTGCCCCATCACACTAAATGCAAGGGTGTCTGAGTGTTTTGTCAATTGGTTCTTGAAATGCTGAGCAGTTAGGACAAGGAGCACTGACAGCAAAGATTGAAATCCAACTCTTCCAAGGGAATTCTGAAGACTGACAAGGTTTTAGTAATATGGGATACGTGGGATAAATTACCTAAAAGATTTCTTGAAGGCATGGTTAGGAAGCCAGGTCTCCATCACTTCCCCATGCTGAACTATGAGATTAGTCAGGTTTATTCCTTTGTTCTCTTCCTGGCTTTACTAAATCTTGGTAAGTCCATGCAAAATGAACAAGTTTCATTGCTGAGTTTGCCATCCACCTGAGAATTGTCTATAACATGAATATTCTCAGATAACAGTTGGAATAGAACCTATGTTTATTCCACACTTCTAATCAGCTTAACTTACTAGAAGATGGTGATGCTACTACTTCAGCGACTGTGTTTGAGTTGTTAGGCCTGTTCTGGTCATGTCTAACAGATCATGTAATAGTACTCAGAGGACTGCCAAGTTTTTGGACCCTGACAGCACTGAGGACAAAAAAGATCAGCAATATCACATAAGGCAGGTTGGAGCCTGCTTGAAAAGCAAATTTCATTATTAAAACCTGCAGTATCTAGAATTTTCAGAAACCATCAGAATAGACCAAACATGAGACACGTCTTGGCTGATATCCAAAGTGAGCAGTATGTAGCGCTGAATCATTAAAATCCTTTTTTTCTGTCTGTCACCTTATGTCTGACAGCTCTGAGTAGAGCATTGTTTAAATGCTTATAAGTATGGGTTTATTAATAGTTCATAAGAATCAGTTCTTGTCATTTTACTGTCACAAGAGAATTTGTTAGTACTTTCAGACCTCACAGCTGTGGTTTCTGATATGGCTAGTACCCTTTTTTTTTTTTGGCTAGGGAGGAAATGGTTTGCAATTTTGGTAAACAAACTTTCAGTAACACATAATTAAAATAACCTTAACTACAAAGATTTTGCACCATATGTCATTTGTTTTCTTTCTCCACTGAAAAGCAGATTTTCACTATCAAATTTGACTTTATTTTAATTTTCTTGTGTCCACCTTAGAGCTAACTTTATTGTGAAGTTTTTAGTAGTATGTGATTTTTTCTGTTAATAATCCTTTATTAGTGGAGGCAGCTTCTAAGCATGTTAACCATACACTTCAAGAAAATATTTACCTTTGGTACTTCAGAGGAAATAATACTACTAATGACAATATTAGTACTGTCGAGTTAATGCATATGCAGTCAAGCACACTGGTTTTAGGATTTGGAAAGTCATTATCGGTTTGTATAGTCCTGTACAGTGTTGGCATGGGCTAATTTTACTTCTGTAGTGAAACATGCATGCATCTTGGTGTTGAGAGAAAGTATTTTTATGCAGTAGTAGGCTTCTAAAATTAATCTGAATTTAATTTAAGGATAAGCATATAGTTCATCAAATCATAGCGTATTTGTCATGGGCAAAGCTGGCTTGACTCAGGGAATTTTACTTAATTTATTGGCAATTAACACAAACTTAATTACCGATTCATATATTGAGAAAAAAAGAAAATACAAACAATTAAACCCTTAGAGCAATACCCTTCCTCCCCCTTCCCCAGGCTCAGCTTCAGCCAAACACCTTTTCACCCCCCTTCCTACCCTTATTTCTACCATGTGTTATACCATCCCTCCAAATTGGAGGGGCTGCTGTTAGCCGCTGTTAGGCCGAAGCCATGTCTTCTCCAGGCAGAACAAGCCCAGTTCCCTCAGCCTCCTCTCACAGGGCAAGTGCTCCAGCCCCTGATCATCTTGATGGCCCTCTGCTGAACTTGCTTCAGTTTATCAGATGTTTGCAGTTGTGGACTGTAGTGAAGTATAATGCTGAAGCACATACCAAACCTGTTGAGTTCAACTTTGCTGTTTATTTAAGAACATAAAATTGTTTTCTTTACCATATTAGCAAATACCTCTGGTTTCTCATTAGTAAATATGGTGGCATCTTCTCTCAGGTTGACCTGATGTTTACTGCTTCTCATAATTAATCTTTTGAGGTCAGCCAGAGAGTGTTGCTAGGGCATAAAGCACTTTGCATTCACTGTTCTAATTTCTAGTGCTGTAAGGATAGGAGTACAGTGGAAGCAAAAAGATGAGAAAGAAAGATGTTTTAAGTGAAATTCACTGTTATTGTACTGAAACAGCTGAATGTTATGAAAATCACCCTGTCTGCTTCCCTGTGATAATAGATACATCTTCTCTCTGTAACTTCACAAGCTGTGGAATAGCTTTTTTTTCAGTATTTTAAACCATTGGAGAAAGATAAACAAAATGGGTCAACTGTAGCTATAAATTACATAAATAACAGGCTATTAATTTAAGCTACATTAAATGGCATTATCAATCAAGGGAAGAGATCCCCTCTTCTCATAACATATGCATTTTGGATGTTTACTTAATTATACATTTGCGTTTAGATTCCTAATCATCATCTCCTGCGTAAGTCCCAGGTCTGAGAACTGGACCCACGTGGCAGAAAATGTCTTTTTTTTCTTTCTTCTGTGTTGCTCACAGCTAGAGGAAGGAAATGAAAAATCAAGTAGAAAACTCAGGCAGCCATAAGTAACCAAAAGTCATGATCCTTCAAAGATAGAGAGTTTTTTACTGACTTCAAAGGATGCCTTGTGAGACTGATGATCAGCATGAGGCAGAAGTCGCACAATTGTTGCTGATGATATCCCCTAGAAGATTTCCTTGTGCAAATATCTGAAAACTAAGCCTGAACTTACTTATTTGATATTCTGTCATTAGTTTAACTTGAACTAAGTGAAGAGTCAGTCCTGCCAAAGTCATTAAGTGCATAAGCCTATCACTGAGACCTCCAAACACTACATTTTGGTGATGCATAACCTAGGAAGTCTCTAACTTTCTCTCTAGAAGCTCCCTGGATGGTTTGATACCTGATCACTGTCAGAAACAGACGTGCCTAAATCAATGTTGCCGGCTCAGTTGGTACCTGCTGGGGTATTTAAACCAGTTTTTTGTCCTTCTCCTTGACTTTTTTAGACCCAACAGTAACAATTCTCATGGAACAGTTGGTCGTAAGATGGTTTACTACTTCTTTATAGCCATTCCGCTCTATCCAGTATCATAAAAATTTTAGAAAAGCATCTGGGAGAATAGAGGCTGCTACTTGTAGGAAAGGGTGCGGATAGAAGATGAAGGGGTCATACAGGTTGCTGGAGGTGAGTCCACATAGAGGGTTATAAGGGTGTTGGAGTCTAGTATTTGGAAGACATTTTCCCTTTTTGTTTATGTTTTGAATTGGTTTAACTAGGTTAAGAACATGTTCTCAGCCTGTCTGCATATGAAACCTGCACAGGTCTTGTTTGTTTTGTTATCTGTAGAGTAAGAGTTGTAAGGACTTGTTGCAGAAAGGGCATTAGAAACCAGGAGATGGATGAATTTTCTCAAGCTGTACTAGATATCTTTCTTGTGTTAAAGAAAGCTGACTATTAGAAATCCTCAGTGAAATTTTGCAAAACCAGAACGATACATGGATTGACAAGAATCTGAGGATTTCTGTCCTTTAAAGGAATGCCTTCCAGACCTTACTGAGTTCTTGCAAGCAGGGGAATGCTGTCTGTTTGGATTCTAAGTTGCACAGCTCAAGCTGCTTGCCTATAGTAACTCAATAACATTCCCTTACCTTTCATTCCTACCTCAAGCATTGTATATTTGTTTATATTACACAGTAAAGTGACTGCACAGTTGCTTTCTTAGAAGTTTAGGTTTTTCATTTTGTACTGCATTTTTATGCTTTTATAATTTTTTTGCCTTTAGTGTGATCTATGGACACAAATCAATGAAATATAGATAACTCGGGATTGTATATGACTTGTGAGTTAGCAGAACATGCTTGTGGTTTATTGATGTAATTCACGTAAGGTACTGAAGATCAATTTCTTATGGATTTATTTATATTGGCTAAGTATTTATCCAGCAGTTAATCCCACCAAGTTCAATTCTGCCTTCACACTTGCTTAATGATAGGTACTTGCTTACGATACTTAGCAGTAAACCTCTGCTAAGCAGTACCATTGTTAAGCGATAGCAGAACTCACAGTGGCATGTACTGTAGTTATGCCAGTACATTAGGAAAATTCTGCTTATAATTGTAACCTAAGAGCCTGAGGTCTTTCTGAGGATGCAGGTGTTGATCAGGGAGAAATGAGAAGAAAATAATTAAAGAAAAATAGGCAAAAAAGATTCATGACAGGAAGAAGAAGAGTTCCAGAGAAGGAAAATAAGCTTTGATCTCTTATTCTTCAGGTTTTAAAAAAGTGTAACTTAAACATTTACTATTACTGGGAAGTTCGTATATTAAAGGTAACATAAAAAAATGTGAACCAAGGAAAAAAGTTAGAATAAGATATGAAAAAACAACCTAGAAGTGATGGAAGTGTATTTAATGGAAGTTAACTGATGTGATATTTGTACACTGATTAAGGTATAACATCCCATGGATCAGGCATATCTCAGAAGTTATCTGCATCAATGCAGAGGATTTGAGAGTCGTTTTTCTAATATTAAGGAATGAGACTAGGAAGGCTTCAAAGAACAGCAACAAAGTGCCTAACTACCTATTTAGATGAGCTTCAAAGTTAAAATATCTAGCTTAGAGCCACTGTTGGTGCAAAATTGGGTTTTGTTAACTGTTATCTGTGTGCATCTACTGTCATATATATCATCTGATGAATAATTGCATCTTTTCTGTCATGTTTGTATTAATTCTTATTAAAATGATGATCATCATACAGGACCAGACAGAATTAAGTGCTTTCTCTACAAATACTTGTTGCTGGGAAAGCGCTATCTGTTCAGAAGACACTAAGACGTGCTAACTCTTGTTCTGGTGGGGGAAAATCTGTTTTGAAAAATCTTTCCCTCACTATAGATGCCTAAATGGGAGAGAATTCTTGAAAACCTGGCCATAGAAATAATATGTCATAAAAATGGCAGCACCTGGAGTCAGTGCATCTTTCAGCATTTTGTTCTTAGTTGGTATTTAACTGTCTGTGGTCAGACAAAAAGTGCTGACTTGTTACAGTTTCTTATATTCAAAATGCTGTTGGTGAAAGAGGAAACATTTCCCATGCTTGGGTTTTGGTTAGTTTGGAGAAAGGCAGGTCGTGGTACTCCGGATAATTTCAGTCATTAACAGTAAATAAATAAACCAGGAATTTCCAAATGTCCCGAAAAATGAGCTTTGAATTTTGCAAGGCACAAGTGCCTTCTGAGTCTTTATGTTTGTGGAGATGTTTCTTAGTGGGAGGAAATGCCTCAAGAATTTTAATTTCCTTTCATTGGTATTAATGCAAATATTTTCTTTCTCTCTCTCCTCTTCTCTTTCTCTCTCTCTCTTTTTGCTTTGGGTTGTAAAGTCTTATTAAGCAGTGAACTGTTTTCTAAAGATCTTGCAAGTGCCATGGGTGCCAAGAGAGTTTCTAGGCCATTATCTCAAACAGTTGTGATCAATATATTAATACGTTCTGGGGTCTTCCAAGCATGTGTAACTGAAGTGAATTTATTCCAAATGCAGTCTGATTCATATCATTCATCTTTACTCAAGTGATTTGTTTCAAAGGTGAGTATGCAGGTAAAGAAAGTTTTGCAGGGTTGACTTGTTTTTGTGTATCTCTTATTTCTACAAAGAAAACATAATTCAGAATCTCCAGAGGAGGAAAATGTTATAAACATTCTTTAGAAAATAATTTAACTAAAGATGTTTGCTATTCAATTATAGCTGTTTAAAAATAAGTAGCCAATCAAAAAAGCTCACTATGTAGAGGGAAAAAAAGTGTATTTTTTAAGTAGTAACATATCCCTTTTAGGCAATGAATTTGGCAAATATGGCAGGGGGTTGTTTTTTTTTTCTTTTTTAATTTTTTTTCCAGCCAAGTTTTTTAAAAGCAGCTTGCCTACTCTACAGATAAAACTTTCTCTTTTTAAATTTATTATGTTAAACATCTATTAAATATAATTAAAATGTGATCAAGCTTTCTTATAGAACTCTCACTTTTATAGTTGCATTATGAGGATGCCAGTGTTTATTAACTTGAATTCATTTTTAAGAGGAAAAGGAGTAGAAACCTTGCTTTCATTAGTGTGAAATGTAGGACCCCTACTGTTTAATTTCTGGTAAGGGTAAGTCTGTCTAACGTATGAGTAGTTGTGTATGTAAGAAGAATCCTGAATGAGAGTCCCCTCATCTTCTACATCTTGATCAGGTGAAGAACTTATTTCCCAGTGTTGGTTTGGTTGATTAGCTTCTTTTCACTGAGCATAGGCAAATGTGTTGAAGAACATTGTAAATGTTGAACAAAATAGAAAGCAGAAAGTTAGATGGCCAGTGCACTTCTCGTTGTGAGTTTAAGAGCTCAAAAGGAGAGAAGGGACTATAATGGGACACCAGAGAATGAGAATCTGCTCTCATAATGACAAGTACCAATCTCTTTAGAAGTTCTCCGTAAGGTTCTGATTTTCTCTTTATCTATAATCTTATACTTAAGTGACTTATTTGATCACTTTTTCAGATGCATGGCTCCAAAAGCAGTGTCATTTGTCACTATTTTATCTAGTGGGACCTTTGGGTTTCATGTTTTGATACTAATGGAAAAAGTGGTGCTAGCAGAAAACAGAGGTTTCCTCTATGTTCGTTCATTATAAGAAGCTGCTCACGGGAGGATAAGACAAAAAGAGCTTTCCCCTACTTTAATGTCTTCAAAGACATGGCAAAATTTCAGGCTTTGAAATTGTGAATGATTTCCTGGTATCTACTGCTGTACTGTAAAACTCAGTTTGACCTGATGAGGATGAAGATGTCTCTTGCTCTGTTATCACTCAATCAGGCCAACTGAATTAACTATAAAATTGTTTGTGACAAGCTGCACTGTTCAAAGTAGTGTAATAACAGCATGATAGACTCTGTGCTTGGGAACTGAGAGAGAGAGTGCATTACTTCAGGGTCAGTGAAGCCCTGCACTTGAAACCCTTTATGATTTACAGTGTCTCTTGATAATTCATTTAATATTCAGAAAAGTTAACTGTATTTATCCAAATTTTCATATATTCAGAAGAATTTAGTAACAAATCACAGTATTTTTTTAGAGTTTTTGGAAAAGTCAGTAAGTAAATGACATGCTTATGTCTCTTTTTTTTAGCGTGTCTCAGTTGTTTGGCACTTGAGAAATTAATGGCAGGAAGAATGAACCCTGTACACAGGAAATGCAGAAGTAAAGCAGTAAGGAGCCCACTTTTTGGAATTAGTTCCTTCACTATATCAGCCAACACCTGTTAGTGTGGAGGATGACAGGATTATACAATTACCAGCTCTTGGTAAGACTGAAAGCTCACAGAAACAACAGGGGGACAATTCCTGTAAAATTGCTCAAATGGTGCATGAGTTGTCAGAGGTGTCTTGCTACATATTACAACATCAATTCTTCGACTCTAAAAACTAGGCAAAATAATTATTAAGGAAGCTTCTCTATTTGTTATTTGTATGTAACTGTTGGTATCTGTTATCAATGCTCTGAGTTATGTATTTTTTAAAAAAATTGCTTTAGCGACCGAGTGATTAAGAGATTTTAATTCACATACTGTGAATGCTCACAGTTGTCTTACTAATTTGTTCGTATATACTTGTTCAAACTTACCATCTATGGCATAAAACTGTCTTTTGGTATTGTGAGCTTACACAGTACTCACAGAGCTTCTGTTTGTTCTGTTAGTAAGTATAATAAATGTTTATTAATAAATAAAATCACAACATATTTTTTACTTGTAGATTTCAGAGAGTCCTAATGGAAAGTATGGGGGTTTTTTGTCCTTCTGCAGGTAAGGAAAATAAGGCATAAAGAGGTAACTTGGACCTGTTCAGCATCACAGAACAGGTCACTAGCAGAGCCCAGCAGTACTATTGAGTCCTTTTCATTATCAAGCCAGTAGGCCATCTAGGTGAGTAAGTATTGTTGTCAGATGCCACAAAGACATAGTATATTGACATAACTTGCTCTGTCCCAAAAGAGTAATTCTGCTTATAGAGCAGGACTTCAGTCTGTCAAAAGAATGTTACAATTTTCTCATGATCTGGTGACCCGTCGAATAGTATTTTGGTCATTAGATTTATGCTTACGTATTCTGGTTTGAAGAAAGGTGAAAAAAATAAGGAATGTTGAATGAATTAAAATGGCTGGTTTTGACCATAATCTAATGATACGAAGCAGAAAGACTGACTATTAAAGTAAACTATTCAAAAATCTGCCAAAGGCTTTAAACAATGCCTGCCCCTGTTGAGGCTTGTTATGACAAATAATATGCCATTTTTGTACTATGAATCCTTGGAAAAGAAGTTCTGGCTCATAAAATCTCCTAAGATGGCCGACCCAATTTTGGTTTAGCAAGAATAATTTGTCTTACTCTGGCTACGGCCAGAGTAAGCCAAATGTACATACTAACAACACATATATTACAGCAGCCACATATGGTGATGTTACTTGTTAACTTGTCACTATCGTCTAAGGAAACAGATGAAGCTGACTCACTATGTGCATTATTTCCTTGTATCTCCCTGCACTTCCTAAAATTAAATAAATCTTGAATTGTGGAAACGCCGTGCTGGCTGTATAGTATATATGACCTTTATATAATTGATGAACAGACAGACATATTCTGTTATATTCATTTTCATGCCTATATTAACATAAAATTCCCTATATTCGGCATTATTCCATATACATTCTTTTTTTTCTCTCCTACAGTAATTTTCCAGGAAGGAGACTTCCCTTCCACTTCTAATTAATTAAATATTCTTTGCTTTTGAGAGTTTCAAATTTTATTTGTTATCAGGAATATTTTTATTTTATTTTTTTAATTCAAGCAATTTGTGTGCTGGTGGCCTCCCACCTTTTCAGAACATTCTGTGTTTGCTAAATGACCATCAGCAGACATAAAATCTGCATTGATATGGATAAAATAATGTCAATAGACACAATACAGGATTAATTAGAGAGTTTGGCTTGTAGAAAATCAGTTTGTATACTCTTTCACTGGTGTTGCCTGCATTATCATTCTTAATGAGAACTACATGGGGCTGCTAGTAAACACTTCCTATTTGTAGGTGACTTACACTGCCACACTTTTTTCTGTATATGAGTTATCATTTATGCATATACAATTAAATAAATAATGTTCACAAACTTTGGAAACATGACCTATTTGACCATGTGAAAAGGCAGTTACAGAACCCTCAGATACACAGTCATTGTCCACTCTTGTCTTTCAGTACCAAGGATGGTTAAACCATTAGAATTACCAGCCAGAAAAGAGACAAATCCTCCTGCATTTGCAATGTTTGAGTCAAGGTTGTATCCCTTTATTAAAGATATGCTATGGCTTACGTAGAAGCTTACAGGTGTGATGCAGAAATTGTTATGCAAGGTTCTGTGACCTGTGTTATGCAGAAGGTCAGAGCAGACTGTCACAGTAGTTCCTCCCAGCCTCAGATTGAATGAATCTTTCCTATTTGACCTGGGATATTGGAAATGGTAACAGGTGATGGCGGGGTGAGTTTAAATAAAGCTGTTGCCAACAAGCTGTTAAAAACACCCAACTTTTTTGGTTTTTTTCAGTCTGAATCTCTCTTTTTAGGGAGCACTGAAATTCATGATCAGCCAAGGGGAACTGATACTCTCTAGAAGTGGTGTGTGAGGAGAAGGGGATACAAAGGGAATTATTTTTATTCCCCTCAAGATCAGAATCTTATCACTTGGCAGTCGTAGTAAAATAAAGGAAGAAAACATCATAGAGCTCTCTTACAGTACTCTTACCAGTGAGACTCTCACAACAGTAAAACACAGGAGAGCTAGAACTTTAGGGAAAAGAAAGGACTGTTTGAAAACAAATCACTGGCATTCTGGGGGGAAAAGGATCCCAAGTTTACAGTATCCTAGGACACTCAATATAAACAAAATTGGGGAAAAGGAGAAGGGGATGGTAGGTGAATGCCTTCACCTACACCTAATAGACCTTGAGAAACATGCCTAGCTGTTCTAGTATAGCAGAGAGAATTCATTCATCCAGCTTTTAGCTCTGCAAGTTCCTTTAGGGTAATATGAATAGAAGTGATAGCCCAATTTTAATGGAATGGAGAAGACCAACGGGTGACATTTTTAGGACGATAATATAGATAAAGACCAATGTTTATTTAATATTAATTTCATTTTACTGCAGGTTTGCACAGTCAAAGCAGTAGTTTACCCAGTATACTCCCTACACAGCACTCATTTCAACTTTAACTCTTCCTGGGGGAATGGAGCGTATTGATGGCAAGCTTCCAATGGTGTAAACAAATCACACGGAAACAGCATTTGTCACACATCCAGGAAATATGGCACGTGGTGTTAGAACATAATTTAAAAGAAGATAAAAATAACTGAAAACTGCCCATCAGAATTTAATCCAGAGGCTTAATAGAGGATAAATGTTTTGTATCACAGGAATCTGGCTACCATTTTGCTGTCAGTTTATGTATGCAGCAATTCAGCTATGGCTGAGTGTGAGTTTGTTGGTGTGGAGAAAGGGAGAGTAATTTGAGTTTTAAAAAATATTTTGTGTAACTTAAGATATTTTGTTAGAGCAAACTAACTTCAAATAGATTTACAATCTGAAAATAATCTCTCACAGTAGGAACCTAATTTCAGTAATATGTTGGGGAATTTTATTGTACTCCTTGAGGCAAATTAAACATACATTTGTGCTTAAATATTGAAAAAAAAAAAATTAATTAACAATGCATTGGACAGAGTCCAACCACCATAAGTGGTTCTACAAGGAGTCTACAAAGATGCATCATGACCTGATTCCTTGTATACACTTGCATGGGCACCAATCCCATAAGCGTTGGCATGGGGTGCCTCAGCCCAGCATTGGGTCCATCCCCCAGTGCCAGCTCTGCTGCCCAAAGGTGGCCCCTAAGCACTGGCATTCCAGGATTTTTACAAGACAATGTTGTGGCTATTTCTTATCTCATCAGCAAGGGAAACTTCACTCCCTTACAGGGAGTCTGTTGCTGGCATTCCTGCTTCCAGCCAGTTCAACCCCTTCTGCAGTTGGGCCTTCTTGCCCTCCAACCCCTTCTGAGTTGGGCCTTCTTGCCCTCCATGCCAGATCATTTCTTTGGTCACCCAAAGATAACCATCTAGCTCAGGATTTGGGGCTTATGGATGCATGTCCTTTCTATGCTTTCTATGATTGGTAATGTTTATACTTTTTGTTAATATTGATTTCATTTTTATTGTGATGTTTAAGTTACATCTAGACACATGCATTCATGGTGTCTTGGGGAGGAAGGCAATTGGTTCACTTTTACTTCTAGTGCCTTTCATCAGGCTGCTTTTATTTGAATCTGCCTTTGCTCTGCATTTTATGCTTATAGCAAGACACTTGTGAATCTTCATGTTTCTAGGGAAGACTTTGTTTGCTTTTGCAGCTGTGGAATGTGACCTAGCTGTATATCAGAATCTTAACTCTGTCTCTGGAAGCCTGTTTGCAGAAGTTAGATATTAGAGAGTTGTCATTCTGGGAAGCTAACGGTGATACATATGGGATCTCCAAAGTTCGAATGACATCACTGATTATTCCTGAAAACTAGGTCAGTTTCCTAGAAATTGGGACAACAGGCAACAGGGGTCAATGAAAAGGAGAAATAGGGATTATTGGTTGCATATCTGAAAATTAAAACGTTTGTCTTCCTTGTGACCTATCCCCTCAGATTTTGGAAACTACTTGGGTATTTTTTCCTTTTCTTTCTGCTTATTTCCAACATAATGGATTTCCTTGAAATCAGCCATGTCTTCTCTTCCTCTTCATGATTAACTGTGGCAGATTCAGTCATGGCCCCTGGAGCTGCTTTCAAATCAACACAGAGCTGACAGTAACATCTGGAATATGAGGAGAAAAAAAATGGCAGTGCTAGTGAGACCTCTGCCGTACCACCCTGTGTAACTCTGTATGTGATACCAGTAGTGACAAAGAGTAAGTTTTTGAGCTGCCAAGTCAGTTGCAGCTTTTAAGAGCTAAATATTGAACTACTAATAGCAACACTGCAGGTTTCCATTCAGTAGTGTAAGATGCACAAATGCATTATGGCCAAAAAGCTGGTACAAAGCTCCTTTGTCAGGAGGTTTAGAGCTTGAAGATTGAAGCTTTCCAAGTGTCATGGGCTAACCCCTGTAGGAAGCTAAACCCCACACAGCCACTCCCTCCCTCACTCACAGTGGGAAGGGGGAGAGATTTGGAAAGGTAAAGGTGAAAAAATGTGTGGGTTGAGATAAAGACAGTTTAATAGGCAAAGCAAAAGCTGCGCATGCAAACAAAGCAAAACAATGAATTCATTTGCTACTTCCCATCGGTAGGCAGATGTTCAGCCATCTCCAGGAAAGCAGGGCTTCATCACTCGTAACGGCGTTTGTCTTCCCAAGTAACCATCACTCCAAACATCCCCCCCTTCCTTCCTCTTCCCCCAGCTTTATATGCTGAGCATGAGGTCATATCTGGTGGGGTGTCTGAGAAGCAGAAAAGGCCTTGACTGTGTGTAAGCACTGCTCAGCAATAACTAAAACATGGTTGTTTTAAAACATGTTAGTATGTTTTAAAACATACTAACACTGTTTTCATCACAGACCCAAAACATAGCACCATACAAGCTCCTAAGAAGAAAATTAACTCTATCTGAGCCAAAACCAGTACACCAGGAAAGAAGGAACAAGAGCCAGTCTGAGTTATCTATTCAGAGGAAACATGCAGCAGGAAGTTTTACTTACCAAATCCATGAGTTTCTCTTTGGATCTGCTTGTTGAAAATAGCAGTACCATACATTCTGTACGTGCAGCTCCCAAATCAGCGCAGAAGACAAATCTATCTGAGATTACTTGTGGTTTCAAGCCATTCTCATCTTTTCCTATATCTTCTTTCTCCTCATAAATCCACGACTCCTCTTTGTTAAAATGGCATTCCTTTAGACTGTATTGTTTTAGTACTGACACACCACGTGCTGTCTTGGCTGCAGGAGGGTGTTATCAGAAAATTCTTCCTGTAATTATCAGAAAGACTAGCAACGTCAGAGGATGTCCTCTGAAATAATTTCATTTTTTAATTAACATTACGTATTACCAGCCTGTGCCTGCTTGCATGTTCCAATAAAACATGGCATCTTGAGGCTCCGTCTGTTAAAATTTTGATAGGAATTATTGCCTCTGAGGGTATACAGGTTTTTTCTTCAGCTATCCTAACTTCTTTATTAGTGTCAGCTTTTGTCACAGAAAGAAGCCAAGCAGTGTAGACCTTCTATTCTCATCTACTGACTAAAAGTCTCTACTGTCTCCTACCACTTCTGACTTCTTCATCAATAATGTTCATGTTGGCCACCATTTTTTTTAACTACTAGGGACCCCTTCAAGCTCATTCCAGCAGGAATAAGAAAAGCCCCCAGCATCAGACAACTCCACATACAGACTTCATGGTTACTCTTCAAAGTAGCCATGGCTCTGAAATTACAGCAAGATCCACAGCTCCTGCTTCGAGAGGATACTTTTACCTTCAAATTGCAGGCCTCATTTCAGGTGGAGTACTGCCGCCATTGAGGGGAAGGACCTATTTTATTCCCAAGCATTTGAGGCACTGCACTCTGCAGAGCATCCTGTACCAGTGTTAAGACAATTAGGAATATTCCAAGACACGCCCAGGGAAGAATCCTCCCTACAGCCTTGCCTTCTTGCGAACTGTTCTGTTTCTCTGCCCTAGCCCCTTCTTAGCATATGCTCCAGAAATTTTCCAGGAGTAAATAATGGTCTGCTGTCATCAGTCCTCAGCATCAACTACCTTAGCAGTGAGACAGCTTTGCCAGAGAGCTGAAAGCTGTTAATCCTACACACCGATCCACCACCCATAATTCCAGTCAAATGTCTTTTCAAGGATAGACTGACAGATTTAAATCCTAATGGCAGTCTATAAATTCTGCAAGACAGGCTTTTAATATCCTAGTCTATGGCTATACTTTTTAATTCTTGAGAATACTTCAATCGACTCCTCCTTCCCCATCCCCTGTCTAAGACACCATCACAGGATCTTGAAATCCTGTCATCATTTTATCCAGGTGCTATAAAATTGATCCCCTATACATTTTGATGCAAATGAGTTTTTCAGAGACTTCTCCCCAGTTAAAAGAATGAAGGCTAGAAAATGTTCTGAATTTTTTGATCAAAAACTTCTGATTTGGAATGGTGCCGCTGTGGGCAGTGATTCTGTTGAAGAAGGAAATAATTTTCATTTCTCAGACTGTAGGACATATGCATCTATATCTGCATCAGATCATTGCATTAGTTCTCAGCAGGTAAGAATCTGTATCAATCAGTTCAAAGCCCTGCTTTTCATTTTTCCTGTAGCCCATTTATAAAGAATTTGCTTCCTGTTGACACACACCTTGGATATCAGGTTGCATAGGACCTTCTTTATGTGGACAATCGCTTTATAACAAAGCATTGTTTCTGCATTAGTGATGAATTCAGTATAATGTTAGGTGAAATAAGATCATTGGGCCTCTGCATAAATATGCTAAAATTATACTTACTCTTACTTTAGCATCTGTAATTTATAGGAGTATTCACCTCTCAGTGTCATTTCCAGTCCTTCCCAAAACTCATCAGGTAATTTTACCACCAAGCATAAATTAAAACTTCTGGATTTACTGGGAAGTAGCATTCAACACACATACTAGATGCTGGAGGAGTTGCTTACTAGCATCCCCAATTGATCTGCTGGCAGAATATTCATACTCATATTTCAGGCATGTGTCCCGCATTACGCCCTCGATGGTGGAAAATTCCAGACATTGTCTACAAAGGATGTCTTTTCTTTTTCTTCTTCTATCCAAACTGAAATCTCAGAAATATTGTTTGTAGGATAGAAGACATTGTGTGTAGACTAGAATACCTTGTGCACAGCCCAGCTGCATCTTCTTGAAGACCTCCTCATAGGTTTTGGAGGGGCTGCTGTTAGGTGCCTCTGCAGCCACCTTTTCTCCAAGCCCGCTTCCCTCAGCCTTTTCTCACAGGGCAGATACTCCAGCCACTGACCATCTTGGTGGGCATCCACTGAACTCACCCAGCTGATCTAGTCTTTCATTTACTGTGGAGCCCACAACTGGACAAAGTATCTAGATGTGGTCTAATAGGTGCCAAATAAAGGGGGATAATTACAGTCTCCTGGACGTTCTTCCTTCCCAGCTGAAGGACTTTACATATGTCCTTCCTGAATTGTGTAAGGTTCCTCTCAGCCTATTGCACTGTTTACTACAAATGTATGAGCCTCCTATAATTTCTATACAGTGAAAAAAATTGACCTTTATTTAGTGAGTTCTGAAGAACTCAGACACACCTCAGGAGTATTCCAGTATAAAATCTAAATACTGTTATTCTGTTGTCCCACCTTGCTACCCTTAAATATATAGTTGTAAAATAAAATAAAAGGAAGCAAAATAAAAAGTATTCTAAAAATAAATGAGAGAGGAAAATAATTAAATAAGAGAGCATGGAATTTGCATTTTATTAAATTAGAAGTTTATTTTTTCTTCATTTAAATTACTTTTCCTTCCCAAACATTTTCTTGTCTAGCAGCATTGCCAGTTTACCATTCAATTGCTAGTTTCAGCATTTAATCTTGTTTAACCACATCTAATTCTGCTAAACACTGGCATGTTAATAACATTTAAAATGTAAAATGACCAAGAGAAAGTGTGAGATTACATTAGTCCTGATGAATTTCATTACAAAAATGAAAAAAAAAAGGGGAAAAAAAAAAAAAAAAAGGGGGGGGGGGGGAGAAATAGGCTTTCACTTTCTCTCAATCATAACCCTAACCCAAGCGAAGGCTGAGCTTTAAGCAAGTGTCTAAGCAAACACATAGGATTGTCACATCTCTTCACCAAATGAAGCAAATACAAAGATAATTTGATTAAACTTTTAAACTTAATGACTTGGAATCAGTATGGAATCATGTTTTGTGAGATACTTGCGTATGAAAAAGGTTAGAATTACTGTTTCTTTGTCAGTATTTCTATTTAACTGCTAACTGTTTTTTGAAATACTTTCAGTACGCATACTCATACCTGCCAGACAAACACTGCTGTACAACATTTAGGATTATTTCCTCACATCGACTTGGAGGATTATAACTTTCCATTGCAAAGAAGCGACTCCATTTTTGCTTGTAATTTTTAGAAATGCTGTCAGCAATTGCATTTTCTTTAGCTCTGAGATACTGTTGTTAACGTTATCTAATACTGTTAACAAGAAAAAAGACAGTATTCTTCTTCATTTTTAAGTGGTGACCAAAATACTGTTAAAAACTGTATTCGTAAATTTTTGAAGAAACACACATTACGCTCAGTAGCATTGCAGAAAACTAGCAATTCAGAACACCCATTCCTCTGGAGACTGAGTGTTCTGAGCCTATAGTATAAAACAGAAGATCATCTGATGCTGTTTCTATAGGGGGAAAAAAAAGACATGAAATGAAGTCACTCAGAACTCCTCTGGTCAAACACAAGTAACCTTGTGAGGTTACTTGAGAACAGACACAGAAGTCGAAAATTATTTACGAAATTATCTTAACATTGACTAAAAGACTGAGCAGCTTGTCACTGGAAAAGATACTTGAGGAAGGTTTACACTACTACAGGTTAGTATGAACACAGAATGATTTTAACAGATAGATAAAGGTATTTTAAGGTTTTTTTAAAGTAATCTGGATTTTAAGTCAGTTACTTTATATTATTATTTTTAATATGATATTTAATAGAGTTTTTGTGCAGGAAGAAAAAAAGCAGCATGAGAAGAAAGCGGAAAATACGTGCTCATAGTGTTACCTTTATAGGAATGGTGGAGATGCCACACTTCCAGTATGCTCTTTCCCTTTCTGTGTAACACAAACTTACGCAGAACTGTACCACAGGTAAGACTAGTAGAACCATAGTTTGTATGGTTCCCCAAAGCAGAAACTTTAAAAGTCTTTCAGGACTCTCCTAAGGTGGAGGGTGGAAGATCCTACACCTCTGAGTACCTTTCCAGTGAACTGATGTGATCCATCAGGCCAGCTGGGCCTTGGCTGCTTCCTCATGAGCAGTCCTGGTAAACTGGTGCAACTAAACCAGGCGTTCTGTCATGCCTGTGTGTGGATATTTGTTAAGCATTGTATTAGGCGTTTCAAGTGGAATATTTTAGGTACTTGTGATAAGATACCTGTCCCTGCCAAAGCTGAATTGGATGCTGGTGAGGGATATGGGGATGTTCTCCCACACAGATTATGTACTAAACACACACATTCCCATCTGTCACTCAGTATTCCAGTTTCCATTTCTTCTTCAGCAGTCTTCGAGGATTTAGTATGTGAGGGGGTGTGGCTGGTAAATGGAGGTAGCAAAGTAGAGGATACAGGGAGGGATATGCGCTTCATGAGAGACAAACAAATGTATTTAAGAGCTACCCTTTGATCTCAGAGGAGTTTGAGGGCTGCAGGAATAACCCGAGTTCAAGTGTCTAGATGAGTATTCATAGTGTTTTGCCTAAGGATTGTCTAATCCTATCATCTGTGGTTGTTAAAGACAATAAAGGCAAGGGGGAAAGATGTGACTGCTATTTGCAGGAGATGGTACTCAAACTATGACTGGTATGATGTGGTATGGTCTCAGTGCTAACATCCTAACAGAAAGCAAGTTTTATGTAGAATTGGCTACATGTAAGAATTTGGAAACAGCATAGAGAACCCTTTGGCCACTGAGGAAGCCAGGCACCAATCACATTTCTTCTCTAGGTAACTGTGGGTCAGTTCTCGCTTTTTGTGTGAGTCTAGGTTGTATCAGGTGCTGTTAAGTCTCAGGAGTGGAGGTAAAAGTCCTTAAAAGCTTTCTATTGTAAATAGGAGCATTTTGGCTTAGACATGTGTTAAGTGTCACTGAAGGTAAATTACCCTGATTTAGCCAGAGATACTGTCAAACAACACATAGAAAATTTGGTCTAAAACCATTCCAGAGCATATTCATTACTTAAATACCTAAAACTGCATTTTTTTGGTCAGACTGACATGAAAAAAACATGCTGTGAGGAAACTATTACTAGAAAATGCACAAATAAGACGTATGTAAAATTTGAGTTTGCCTCCAGTGTCAATTACCAATAAAGAACTATACTTTGATTAGGAAGATTGAGTAAATCATTATTAATGCTACATGTTGAAGGTTATATTGGTAATTAATTTGATAAATAGGACATATTTCTTGCCACTTTTTGCAATGTGTTATCAATAAGCTTAATAATCTTTAATTCCAAACCAACTGAAAATAATTTTCTGACCATATAAAAAAGTAACTACTTAATTTTTCTAATCTTATTATCTCTTTAATAATGACTTTTACGGAAGGATGCATTTCGTCATCTGGCTAGTGGCTCTAAGTAAAGCTTCCTTTTTTTCTTGAATCAGACTTAGAATTAAAGCAAAGGATGACAAAAATAAGTTTTTGACTTCTTGTAAGCTTTCCATAGCATGTGAATTTATTGCAGCAATACATTAACTTTTCCTTCATCCAGAATGCAGTAACTCAGCATATCCAATTTTTTGCAGTCATGGCAATTCATCCAAACTTTGTTAGATCTGAACATTCAGCAGTTAAAGATAGATAACATAACATATCTGAATACTTTAGGAATCTTTTACTCTTTCCTTATGTGCATTCTGTCCAAGCTATTAATATTATCTAAATGTAGAAAGAAGTTTATCTAAAAGAGTTTTTTTCTTTCCATTCTAGTAGATAATTCCTAGATCTCTCAAGCATCAAAGTAAAATGGTCAGTTATTGTAAAAAAAGGAGGATAACGAGTAAGCAAGGATTATTAAAAAAAAAAAAATCTTCAATGTCAAATATTTAATAACAATAAGAATTTTTACTTATTGGGAATGCTCATTCTTTTCTGGTGTTGGTCAGCATTTTTCAAGATCATGCATATTTTACTTTAAAAAACTATCTTGAATTTCAAGTCTGTTTTCTTTTAGTATGGATTGTGACGCTGTCCTAATGCGTTAATATTTCCAGTGAAGCAAGCAGATTTCATGTAGTAGCTTCACCCTCATAAAGAGCAATTTTAGTAAAGGTGATGCTAGGGAACATGCAAATTTGAATTTGGTTGTTTGAGACAAACAGGGATTTGATTTGATCATGCTGGCATTCAGGATCACTGTGGTACATGCTGCAGATAAGTTGGAGCTGACTCTGTCAAGCTGGCATTGCACTACAGCTAATAAGCCCTCATGAGAGGCAGGAGTTGTGAGCATAGACATAGCACATCACTAACATGTTAACGCTGTTCTGTGCAGATGTCCCAGTCAGCACTAGCTTGACCTCTCTGCACTACCATGTGCACTGCAGACATACATACACTCAGTTTTGATTTGCTTTTTCAAAGTGAATTCCTAGTGGCTTTGGGTTACAAAGAGACTTCAGGAAATTGTGACTGAGACAGACACATCTAAATCTGGAATAACAGCTTGAAGAGCTGTGACCTGCTTGTCCTTTTCATTTCAGAGTGGTGCTAGCTCAGCTCCAGTGACAAAGTCAGTACAATATAGTATCATTCCTTACAAAAGAAAATAATGTATGAAAGAATCACATGCTTGCATGATACTTGATTCTGGAACAATAGAGGCCTCACAATAGCCTTACCACTGACCCAGGTCAGACAAATCCTGACTGTGAGGCAAGGTTAGGTGGAAGAGAGCTAATTTATTTAACACTCCCATTCAGTCTAGTATCACTGATGGTCCTGTATCAAGATGTATCACAGAAATATTTCACATCTGAAGTGCTCTGTACAAACATGCAGGTGAACAAACAAAACTGGAACCAGAGAGATTATGAGCAGCTATTATATAAGAAATGTGTCCAGATAATACTTATAATTGTAGTAGTGTAAATGCCTGCTCTATGTAATAAAAGTTTGGCAGAAAAGGTGATGGGTGTAGCAGTCTGAAAGAAGTACTAACAATACAAGCAAGTTGTATTTCAAAGGTTAGAAATACGTGGGCGGGACAGGAACTAGCAAGAATCTTTAGTCTTTGGTGATTGAGACAGTTTTCTCCAGAGATCCTTTCAGCCCCTCCAAATGACTTCCTCATCAAAGGGCGCAGAGGATGTGTCTTATGAATTAGCTCAACCAGCAGTTTCAGTTTTGATGCAGGAATATTGAGTGAAATTCTGTGGATGACTTGTGAAGAAGGTCAGGCTAAATATCTAGCCATCCGTTTTTGGCATTCAAGTGTCCTGTGTGAAACTATTCATAGCTGTTAAGGTTTGGTTACAGACTGGATCATATCCAGTGAAATTTCAGTAAGCTAAGTAGAATGTGGTTATAAACTGTGTTGCAGAAGCCATAGCAGTACAGTCTGGCATGGGACTGAGAATTGTAGAGCTTGATCACTGTAATATAGCTTCTTAATCATAAATACTGTGGAGTTTTTATTGAGTTATTAGAAACAACAATAAAAAGCCAAGCTGTTTTAATAGATACACATCATATAAACTGCTGTGAAATTGAGATGGTTATTACTCATTTGCTATAGTCAGAGTAAATCATGTGATGCTTAGCAAACTGCTATACCTACAATTCTGCAGTCTTGTCATAACTGAGGACTATGTGATATGATAGCATAGCCAGTAAAAGCAACTCTCCTAGTAAGAACACTTCACTTAGAGTTCTTTAGATCCTAGCTGATGAATTTTTCTTTTTTTTTTTTCTAGGAAAAGTTGTTGGATTGAAATTTCTCAGTGAATTGCTGACTGTTTTCAATATTCTTCCATAACTCAACAATATGAGAGTTTGTAGTACATGAAAATGTGTTCCGTCAAAGAGTTATTAATAAACAAACTCTGAACAGACAGTTAAAGAGAATCCTGTGAGCCATGTCCTCTACCTGTAAAAATAGTCTGGCCCCACTGAAGTTGCTCCAGTTTACCTCAGCACTCGACTGTCTCCTGAGTCTCACGTGGCTGCAAGGCAAGGGTAGTTACTCTTTCCAGACCTGATGCTAGCCCACCTGCAGTAAACAAAAGTTCCTCCACTTCATCTACAGACACAAATAAGTGCCTTCTCAGTTGTTTCTGAATGTTTGAAAATAATATTGAAACAAAACAAAAACAAGCCAACATTTTTATTTATTGTAGTACTGACTTTGTGAAAGCAAATGGGTACATAGCAGTATTTGAGATATCAATTATTTTTCTGCATATTGCAAAACCTGCAGCACCTGAGGTGCCACCATGTGTGGCAGCCAAAACTGAGATCCCTGTGAAAGGACAGGCAGCCTCCCTCCCCCCAAAGCCTGATGCGGCCTCATCACCTCTTCCACCTGTGCCTGAGTAGCAAACAGGAACCAGCTGTGTAACATGCACAGCCCACCCAGCAGCAGGTGAGAAGCTCTCCTGGAAAACTTTTAGAGAAATTGTGATAGAAACAAAGAACTAACAAAGCACGCTTGGCACAGACAGCAGGAAGAAGACCAGGGAAAGCACTGAAGTAGGCTCTGCCTTTGAAAGGCTGGTATACAGCGGGATGAAGAGCTGTGAGCACAGTGCTTCGAACTGCTGCTTGGACTGCCTGTAGTGGAAGTCACTCACGGTAAGGAAAAGGAAGGAGCAACCCCTGTTGCAAATACAGGTATTCTGGACTGGGACCTGGAAGAGCATGTGTAAGCCTATGGAAAACAAGGTGAGATAACCAGAAATAAAATGACACAAACATGGGGCACAAGAACATGGAGTAGCCCAAATTTTTTTTAACTTTTGTGAGGACGTGTTTGAAAGTTCCAGAGAGATACATGGGAGATGCTCCTTTACAGGTGTAGGATTATTCCTGATCAGAGAGAAACAAGTCAGAGCAGTAGGAAGTTTTGTTGCCACAACTATATACAGTAAGGATTTTTGCTGGTACTGCTATGGCAGGCACATATCATGCCTCATTACACACCTGACCTAGCAGGGCTAGCAAAAACTTAGAATATTGCTTCAGTAACTGTTGCCACCTGGCAAAGGATGGCAAACATCCCTGCCATCTTCTAGCATAAGCTCATTGTGAATCAGAATGTGGAAACCCCACGTTTCTGCTGCACTGAAAAGAAATACCCTACAACAGGGAGTTTGGGATGTTGTGTGTCTACACAGGACATTTGTATTTTGAACCAAATTAATATGGCCATAGTTACCTGTGTGTGGTTTCTTTCATCCCCTGCAGATAGGGCTGTCCATCTTATTCACCTCTTGAAAGAGCCTGCCCTACAAGAGCTCCTAATGTTAGTGCAGCACCAGTCACTTCTGTACAGCTCAGTCTGCAGAAAATATCCCCCTTAAATTGTCTTGCATTTGCTCCCTGAAAGCCAACTTCTGTCAGAGAAAGATTGGGACTTTTTTGAATACAGCTTTGATCACTAAAACTATGTCTCCATCAAGGGTTTTTGCTGGCATAAAGTGCACCTTTGTTACAGATTTTTGGCACTGCACCAAAATGCAAGTCTGTATGAGAGAAGCGGGGGATGGAGCCAGAAAGTTATGTAACATACAGCAATACTAAATATTATCTCATGTTTTACTGTGTGCTTATGTCTGTAAGTCCAACACGTACCACCTGCTTTTCCTTTCACACATGCAAGGCCTAGGCTTGCAGATGGACATCTGAGACTCAGAATAATGGGTAAAACTATGAAAACAGATTCATGGATTAGTAATTAGACTTTGCAAGGTGTGTGGACTGAAATAGCAAGTCACAGAGTTGTATTTAAGTAATACTACAATCAGAAGCATGTCTTTACTTTCAAATAATTTTCTGCTGTAAAAACTACTGCTGTGTCTTGTCAAACTTCAAATTTTCTAGTATTTTCTTTGTCTTTTTGGTGTTTTAGGTATAGGTAGTTTGAAATTTTTATGTTTCTAAAACTGCCACTTTTAGAGCTCAAAGGCTAACCAGAATTATCTTAGACTATATTATGGGCACAATACACTTCAAAGTAATTTTCATATAGGTTAGCTCAATAAAAATAACTCTTACACTTTAAAAAGAAATACATGTTCCACAATAACTCCTTATGTCTGTCAGGATTTAGTTATTTCAGCCAGATAAGGTAAAGCAAGCACTTTTGGAGACAGGAATTTATCATAGTTTATATGGCTTTGTTGCATATGACAACTACTAAAATTTCCCAGGCTCATAATTAATAATGCTGGCACTGAGAAAGAGGGAGAGAAGTGATCGGGAGAGGTAGCATTTTACAATATTGAAACCAACTAAGATTGGTAACGAGAAAGGCTACTTGAGGAAGAGTCATTAAAAAAAAATGAGGTAGCATGGAGACATTTCTGTATTTTTCTCAATAAAAATAAAACTAGAAGATGACAGCTGAGAATTGACCCATTAGAGCTAAGAAAAAGACTTGTCCCAGGAATGACTGGGGGGGGGAGTGGGGGTAAAAGTCATAACAGCTTAGAATCAATAAGTTAATATTTTATAGAAACTTCTTTTCATAGCCTCAGTTAGTATTATGGGATTAAATCAAGACTTCTTGCCACAAAGAAAGTATTTTATAATTTTATTTATGATACCCTCAGCCTCTTTGTCACCATCTGTAAAAGATACATGAAAGGTTTTACTGGTTTGTCTAAATTTAAGAGATGAAGGGACATCATCATTTTGTAACTCTGTAATAATGTATGTGTGAGGAGCTTCTTATTGTAAAGAAAAGGATTATTGGCTTAGAATTTTTTTTTAGAAGAAACATTTGTTTCATTAACAGTCTGCCTTCATAGACATTGTAGTCCGTCCAACTTTCTAGAACAGTGTTGAGAAAGCTTAGTTCTATTTTAAGGTAGAATTTCTAAAGTACTGGTTACTAGTACAAGTATGCTAGCTTTTCAGATATTTCTTATTCTTCAAGAGAAAAGTTGTCTACTTCAATAGTTAGGATGAAACAGAGCAATCATCTGAAATATTAACAGGATACTATTTGTCACTGTGCCATATCACAGTTCTTTCTTACTTTCTTTTGAACTAGGCAGGACTACAAGAAAGTGTCTTTTACTGTCTTTCATCACTAGATGTCCTGGTTTTGGCTGGGATAGAGTTAATTTTCTTCCTAGTAGCATGGTATAATGCTGTGTTTTGGATTTAGCATGAGAATAATGTGATAGCACACTGATGTTTTAGTTGTTGCTAAGCAGTGTTTATACTAAGTCAAGGACTTTTCAGCTTCCCATGCTCTACCGACTGAGAAGGCTGGAGGTGTACAGGAAGCTGGGAGGGGGCACAGCCAGGACAGCTGACCCAAACTGGCCAAAGGGATATTCCATACCATGTGACGTCATGCTCAGTATATAAACTGGGGGAAAGCTGGCTGGGGGGGCTGCTGCTCGGAGGCTGGTGAGCAATTGCATTGTGCGTCACTGGCTTTGTATATTCTTTTATTATTATTGCTATTGTTATTACTATTTTATTTCAATTATTAAACTGTTCTCATCTCAACCCACGAGTTTTCTCACTTTTACTCTTCCGATTCTCTCCCACATCCCACTGCGGGGGTCGGGGGGAGAGTGAGGAAGTGGCTGTGTGGTGCTCAGTTGCTGACTGAGGTTAAACCACGACAGTAGATTACCAATATACAAAAAAGAGTGTTAGTCCCTATCTAGAAATATCCATATACTGGGAGAAGGTTACATTTCTTTTCAAACTATTTTACTGTAGAGAAAAAGATGCCTGTGATCAAACATAGGCTATATAGTAAAAACAGAGCATGTTATTCCCTTTACTCCTTCGCATCCTGGCCTGTATCAGAAATAGTGTGGCCAGCAGGGGTAGGGAAGTGATCGTGCCCCTGTACTCGGCACTGGTGAGGCTGCACCTCGAA
>NW_008794452.1:2954848-2961183 GCF_000699145.1 Aptenodytes forsteri
GTATTTAAAAGATGTGTAGATGAGGCGCTTAGGGACATGGTTTAGTGGGCATGGTAGTGTTGGGTCAACGGTTGGACTTGTTGATCTTAGAGGTCTTTTCCAACCTTAATGATTCTATGATTCTATACCACAATTAAATCCAAGAAGAAACCAAATTACAGAGTGAGGGGCGAATTTCACATCAGGGTAATAAGCAAGGATGTATAATACCAAAGCAGAATAGAAGCTTCTCTGATTTTTCAGATTTTTGCTTGTCTTTGTTTTTCAGAAGTAGAAGAGGAGCTGGAAGATACATTTTTCTTTTGTAGCATTTCTGTCAGTGCTAAAGTACTCCAGTTGGTTGCTGGTTCATAGAAAGAACTCCTTCAGCTTGGTCAGCCCAACTTAGGAGTCAATAATGAGTTGGAAAGAGGGGGAAAAGGCGGCGAAATCTCTTTAAATTATTATATCAAAGTTACCTTGCCTTTGAACTCTGTTGGGATGGGATGAGAAGCAGTAGATGCTAAGACTGGACCCTGCAAATAATATTAGCAGTAGCCAGGGAAGGGGAGTCAACATTCCAGCTAAATACTTTTTTCCTAATAGGCAAAAGTATTCAGCTGATGAATAGTACCAACCTTCACACTTCTACCAAATTACTAATTAAATCCCCACCACACCCATAATTAATACAAAATTGCAGTCCAGAATCAGATAGATGTAATTTAGAAGGCATTAATAGAATCTAACAAAGAAAATACCCAGTGTATTTAAAAAGCATTTACTGTACCTACCACTCAGTCATTTGTCATTAAGTTTTAATCTCAGTCTTTCCTGCTCTCATCCGTTTTCTTATGTATTCCTAAAATCTGGTTGGTTAAAGCTGAATTTTGAAAGCTTGAAAGTATTCATGGTATATTTGGTTTATTCCGTAACTTTAGCCACATGGAAATTTTAATTTCAGCTTATAGTACTGAAGACAAGCAAATTATAATTTGAGGGAGCAAATGTTATCAGTGTTGTTTCAGTTATTTTTAATCTGTCAGATTCAGGAACTTCCTCATGGTTCCTGAATGAGAGAAATTTGAAGATACTGGCCTGTCACTATGGTTCCTGCCAAAAAGGCAGACGGAAAACTCAAGAATTGTAGTAGCTGCAGTGATGAGCAGAGACAGTTGAGAAAAGCAGGCAACCTTGGAATGAATCGTTTATGAAACATTCATTTTTTTACACATCAGTACTTCTCTCTTGTTTATAGATAAAAATAATTGTGTCTGCTGTGGTCATGTTTCCTCCTCAAACAAAGGTTATAGTCACTCTTGACTGTATATTTTATTGCTAAAGTGCTAAACAGCAAACAAGCCACTGAAGTTACAAATGGAAGACAATGAAGTCTTTTCAAGTCTTTTTCAAGTCTCCCCTTGAAAAGTATAAGGCTAGCTGTTAATCATAGAATCATAGAATGGTTTGGGTTGGAAGGGACCTTTAAAGGTCATCTAGTCCAAGCCCCCTGGAATGAGCAGGAACATCTTCGACTAGATCAGGTTGCTCAGAGCCCCGTCCAACCTGACCTTGGATGTTGAGGGAGGTGTCTGCCCCTCTACTCCGCTGTGGTGAGACCCCATCTGCAGTACTGCGTCCAGCTCTGGAGTCTTTAGTACAGGAAAGACAGGGACCTGACCTGTTGGAGCGGGTCCAGAAGAGGGCCACAAAAATGATCAGGGGGATGGAACACCTCTCTTATGAAGAAAGGCTGAGAGAGTTGGGGTTGTTCAGCCTGGAGAGGAGAGGGCTCCGGGGATATCTTATTATGTGGGCAACTACACTTTTACCTGATTCTTTTACATGTCACACTAAAGTCAGTGCAGTTACTGATACAATTTTAGGAATAGTGTCTTTTTCTGTGTCTTCAAATTTCTCTTCCTGTTTAATTTTGATTTTGAAAATTGTATTTTTTATGGGTTTTGGAAAAGATGGAAGTAGAAGGCATATTAGCTTCAGCAAGAGATACATAGAGACGCTTTAGGTGGGGGTGGATGTAACAACATGTAGATTATTTCTGTGGATACTCAGCGTACTTCAGGGAAGTTTTTTTTTTTGGCCCCCCATTAATACCAAATTATTAAAATTATATTATTTTATTATGAAATTTATTTGCCTTGCAAAAGCCGATGGTAGGGGTTTTTTTCTGACTAAGCAGTTAAGTGATTTGAAACCATTTGTACGGTATAGATGAGTAAGAGGAAATAGCTTATGTATGTATTTGCAAGGTTGTTAGTTAGCATGTAAACCTTATTTTCAGACCAGTCTCTTCTGAATTCATCAATTGTTTATTGGAGAATTAATTAAATAGGAGAACATTTCAAATGGAAATACAATGCCAATCTTTATTGAGGCCTTTTGAAATGTTTTTTGTAAATCTCCATTTTCGGTTAAGGGATACGTTACTTTGTAAAACTGGCAAATTCACTATTGTTGAAGCTTAACAGTTATTTTAAACTTGGCTAGGAACAATATCTTCTACTGATGTGCATTGTTAAAGAACTGCTCATTACACAGGCATATCTCTGACATTATGAATTCAAGAAAGTTGCCCTTCAAGAAAAGCTTTTTCCACATCATCAGCACAGTCTCTGTAACACTCCATATTACAGACAGCTACTGACATAGATGAGAGCTTTGCCTTAAACAGCCTAAAAAGCACAGTTTTCTCTTTTGAAGTTGAGGAACTGGCTAGTATGCTGTTGTCTGTTTTGTGTTTTATAAAATTGCACAAAAAATGCAATGCAGTTTGTTATTTTGCATGGAGGTGGCTCAAAGTTTTCCCACTAAATGATAAAAGAAACACTGAAGGACTTGCATCCTGTGTTTAGTCTGAATCCCTCTTTAGATCAAAGCTCCCAAATACAATAAGGAATGCAAATAGGCAGCTAGATCAAATAAATCATTAACAACTGTCTTATAATTAGAAAAATGGGTGAATTTCATCTGTCAGAAAGCAATCTGAAAAATACAATCACCAGAGTAAAGGGTCAAAAGATAGTTATAAATGCATCAAATAATCAGGACTTCTAATGAAGGAAGGGTGACTCCAAAGGTCTGTGAAAGCAATTACTGTGCTAGGATTATGGCATGTGACCAGTGGTGGTCTGTGCTGGCACTGGGGACTGTGGGGTAATTTAAATCACTGTCAGAGTGGTGGCTGATTTCCTTGAAGTACTAGAAAGTGAATTGTATATTCTTTTCTTTGGCTTCCTGAGTTACATAGTCAAGGGCCACATACTAAGATAACTCAATGGTGATTTGATGGAGATGCATGAAACCAAATGGAAAGAGTAAACTGGGATCAGTTGTCCACACTCTTATTTCAGTACAAGAATGAGGTGGATCAAGTGAAGGTGGTAAGAGCCAGTTTCAAAACAAAGAGGAGGGCAGGGTTCCCTATGCAACAAGTAATTGAGCTGTGGAACCCCTCAGCAAAGAAGTTGTGAATGCTGGAAGTTTGGATGAATTAAAGAAATGAGTTAATGGAAGAGATGTCTGTGAAGGGATGCTGAATTTATAGAAACATCATCCAACCATCCCTAGGCCAAAAATAGTTGACAGTTAGAAGAGTTCTACTTAAAAAGCTAAATGAGTTAGAAGAGTTTTACCTTAAAAGTGCTCTCCTTGCCACTCTTGGGGGTAGGGTGTTAGCTCTCATGACTTTTGTCTGATATAGTACTGCCTTTCTGATGTTAAAATTTTCAGTTTGCAGCTTGTACTGTCAGAGGAGTTTGGGTCACTTCTGTAGCCCAGCTTATGTAAGATTTATTATAAAAGCAAGTCCCTTATGGGCCCCAGGGCTTGAAATACTTACCTGCCCAAGAAGAAGGAGGGAACTCACTATGATGTTGTTTTAAACAGATGTGTTCTGATTAGCTTATTTTCTAACCATGATTTGTTGGCATCTCAACCGACCTGCTAAAATACATACTGAATTTCTGTCAAACTGTATGAACTTGGAATATTTTGTCAGCAGTTCTAGAATTTACAGCATCTTTACACAGTGAAGTGGAAATTAGGATCTGGTTTTGCAGCTTTGCTTAGGTGTTGCTTTCATTGCTTTATTTCCTCCCCCTCCCCTTTTTTTAAGAGAGTAAAATAATCAATTCATGAGACCAGCAAGTTATTCGTAGGTGCTGTGATACCCAACAGATCTGAGTTTTCTTTGCTTCAAGAGTCACCTTGTACTGGTTTGTGTCTTAATAAAAACTTCCAACTTGAAAGTTGGAAGGCTTTGGGTGGTGTAAGCATGCTCATTTTCCTGGTGCATATTTAATTTAGAGGGTAAGCATTCAGGTCAGGGGCTTTGTCTTACGTGCCTACACAGAGCATTTCATGCTTTTACATTGGGGCGTTGTATAAATATTCAAGAATATAGCTTGTTCTCTATACAGGATGTTGGAGTGCTTTATGTAAAGGTTAATGAAGTCCTTCTCCCAACACATCTGAAAGTTGACATTAGCCCTATTTTAAAGTTCTGAACCAGAGGACACGTAGGTTAAACAGCTCGCACAAAGTCGCACATTAATTCTGTGGCAGATCTAGGAGGTTTTGGCTCCCAAGATAACTACAAAGCATTACTTTCAGTGCTGAGCAGCTGGTACATAAATGTTAGTGAATGCAGTTAATACCTACCTAAAACCGTTTTGATTAAAAATAGTAGATTTCCCAGTTAAATACTCCAAATGAGCCTATAGGGATAAGGTTTCTTAAGCTCCAGAATAAAAAAAATATTTTTTTGTGTACCTATTTTTATTTTAAAATTAATGCTATGAAGGAGAAAACATGATGTTTTCCATCCACTCTAGTTTACTATCATTGAACATTGTAGATACGGGGCACTGAAGGGCTTGAAGTCCTATAAAATTTATTTGTTCATCAGCCTAACAATCCTGAGAAGCTAGGGCTTAGATTTTGCTTTTATTTGAAGAAGCAAATTTAATTTTGGGAACAAACTGTGACAGGTAGATTATTTACATAAGCTCCATGCCTCTTACAGGCAACTCTGGACATCTGGTTGAATGAGTCCAAGGTTTATGGTAATGTCTGGATATCTAGACATCGGAAGAGAAAGAATGGGAGATCTGTGCTTTTCCATAATGACTGCAATCGGTAAATATACATTGTGTATGCTTATGCATGTATGTGGGTGCATGGATAAGTGGATGGGCATAGGTTATTTTGCTCACTGAGGAAGAAATGTTCTCCTGCTTTTAATTCCTGTGGAAACCAGCAGAAACATATGGATTCATCTTATGCATACCCTACATTCAGACTCAAAGAGCCACAGGATCCAGAGCACAGGAATAATATCTGTCTGCTATCCCTAGATGTTCGAAATCATAATCCCCTGGGCAAAAGATTGGATGTTTGTAACTTTTCTTAGTAACTAAAAAATCATCTGAGTAAGAGAGGTCCAGCTTTTGGGAATCAAGCTTTGGTCATTTTGTTACTGTTATTTACACTGCCAAAAAATGCCTGTGTGTGTAGAGATGGATTTGCATGGGAATTCATTCTGATTTTGCAAAATATGATCAGCTGAAAAAACTAAGATTGGGAAAAAGAAAAAAGAGTGTGTTGGCTCATTCCAGGCCCACTGTTCTAGAATGTGGGATTCTGGTACCTGGACAACCTGTACCAATGCAAACTTTTAAGGACTTTAGGCAGCAACACCGTAAGTGATAGCTGAGCAAGCGTTCTAGGGATTTACATTTTGGATTTAAGCACCTAAGTAGTAATTAAGCCATATTTCCATGCCAAAATTCTCTACCAGATGGACAATATATGTGATACGACTAAGGCTACCCTAACACTGAGGAATAGCAAAGAAAAATATTTTAAGAACTTGACTCAATCCAAATGCAACCACAGAATAGATGATTTTGTGGAGATGTTTTAAACAACTGCTGAGAGTAAATTGAAAGCCCAATCCATCAGAAATACTGAACTGCCCCAGGCGGAAGTGAGAAATATGAACATTTTTGTAGGTAAGACTTGGATTTTTGCTGATGTCTGATAAGTCAATAAGAGAGGAGATGCAACTTCTGCTTGTGTCATGGGAAGACATGCTTGCTGGTTTTCTTTGCTGTTTTCTTAACAGCTACAGCTCTTTCAGAGTTCAGTGAAGCATTCCAGCCCTAATGGAATTGCAGCTTGGTGCTGAAATCTCTCATGAGAAACTCTGAGTCTCATGGTCCCCTTCCTCTTCCTCTATGGTGAGATGAAGGCGGCTGCTTTGGTGGCTGTTGACTCTGCTAGATGGGACAAGAGGAAATGGCCTCAAGTTGCACCAGGGGAGGTTTAGATTGGAC
>NW_008794452.1:2961800-2974160 GCF_000699145.1 Aptenodytes forsteri
CCATCCCTGGAGGTATTTAAAAGACGTGTAGATGAGGCGCTTAGGGACATGGTTTAGTGGGCATGGTGGTGTTGGGTTGACGGTTGGACTTGATGATCTTAGAGGTCTTTTCCAACCTTAATGATTCTATGATTCTATGAGCTAGATTCAAGTCGTAACAACTCACCTTCTTTACCTGTTCTTTTTCTAGTATCCCCAGTTCATTTCTCAAACTATCACTCAATTGAATTTAAGTCAAAAACCTCTTCAGCTCACTGTATCCCTAAACATTACGCTGTCTGAGTTTCAAAAACATCAATTCACATCGTATGTTTGGTGGTGCTTTCCATTTCTATCTCTATAGGATAAAGCCATTTTGGGAGAGGCTTAACCTCTTTGTTTCCATGGCAAAAAGGCCATTAAGTTAACTAGACCCAGAGGCTGTTGCACTGAATAGGAGGACTACATTAAGCCTTTTCTGGAAAGGTCAAGCTGCATCCATGACCTGACATTCTTCAGGAGAATACAGGCAACCTCAGAGCATCTCTGATGAATGTCTTCGTTCCCAAGACTTGTCTGAAGTTTTGTACACTACACTTTGCTAAGTAGTATGCTTTGTGGAAACTACCAGGCCTGATACAGCTCTCCGAAAGGTGACTTTCCAGTTACTATTCTTTTTAGGAAATCTTCATGTTTGTAATCTGTGCAGGTTAGGTTTATATTGGTAACAGTCACCCAGATGTGCATGTGAACAATCACTGTGAAAAAAGAGATAGGTTGCTTTGACTTACCCTGACATTTTTTGAGAATTCCTATCCCTACATGCATTTTTTTTTTGTCCCGGTGTCTTTTTGTTTTGCCTTGGAGTTCTACCAGGATATAATCCAGGGTCTGGGATTGAGCTCCACTCATACGACAGTGCACTTGTGATAATAAGATACACACACTGTTCAAACGCTGCTAGGGCTAAAATGTCTCTAGCTTGTTTTGCTTGTGCCCACCTATGGCATGAATGTATTGACAAACTATGCATCTCAAAGAATCTCTTGATATTTTTGATTGCTATAAAAATCTTAGTTGGCATTTTTATTTTCATTCTAGCAACTGCCACTTAGAAGACATATCATGTCTACTGTATCCTTGGGTGACTGTTAGATGGAAATATATAAATATGAAGATAAGGGTCATTGATCTCATTGGAATAATTTTTCTTTAAATGTATAAAATTTCTGAATTATCAGAAGCAGGGATGTTTCAATAAAGGAGATGAAGGCAAATTTATTTTAGAAGAATAGGTAAAAAAATATAAACAGTTCATACAGTTTGTTACTATCACACATTTTTAACTCATTCATTCTAAAAATGTAATAAAATCATGCATCCCTCTTTACTCAGTTTTGTTGCTTCTTCATTTCTAAAACTTTTTTTTTTATCCTCCTGATGTTTGCTCTTTTGTCTCACACCTGCCTTGTCACATTTGCTCATTTAATTTTAGGGGATGAAGAAACTCTTTTTATTGTCTGCTTTCTTACCAGATTAGCTTCTTAGATTGCTGCTGCAGGATAGTTAAGGAATGTGGCTTTCATCTGAAATAACTGGCAGATTGCATCAATTCCTGGTTGAGGGAGAAAGAAAGTTGCACACGCATATTGCACATAAATTGCTTGTATTGTAAAATCTCTTTGCCTGTATACTTCTTGTTTTAGATATTTTCTGTGTTATTACTTTGATACAGCTGTACTTCCTAGAATGTAATCAGGATCCACTAGAGCTCCACTCCCTATCCATGATTCGCTCGCATTGTTGAATGTCTTGCATTCAACAGATAGTAAAAGCATTCTTAAAAAGCATTGCAATTTCATAACCCTATCTGTGCTGATTTCTTCACTTATCTACTTGTCTCTGGTCCCAAATCAAGAATATGTTTAAAATGACTAGTATGAGAGGAGGCCCACAGATTTTAATGAGGCTATTAACAAACTTGAATCTGAGTAATTGCTTAAATACATTCCTGAATGCAGAACTAACAAATGAAAAGAACTATATTAATAGATCACTAAGAAGCAATTAACCTGTTTTTTTTCTTCTGACCTTGATCACAATCTTCTTCTGTGATCGTGATAGCATGTGTTATTAATTCCTTACAGCTTAGCTCGGGACCCTTTCTATATGTGCTCTTTTCATATGATTCCATTCAAACATGATATTGAAGGTATGCTGAAAAATGTTTTTGTGATATACATACTATAATTCATAAGAAACTGTGATGGTAAGAGAGGTCACTAACTTTGGCATAGTTTATGGGCAAATTCCTGGCATACATTCTACTTTGTTACACTGGTATATAAAAAAGGGTAACTAATTTTGCTTCACTGGAGCTGTTCCAGGTACTGATGGAAATGAGGTTAGAACTTATTTGCCCAGTTATAAATAAATTGAATAGCAATGCTATGTGCGAAAAATGGCTAAAAGTCAGCCAAATTAGTACTCTAATAGAAAGTTGTCCATAAACATTAACAAGAATTCTTTCAATATGTCCATAGTACAGTTGGGACTGTGCTTGCTCCAAATACCTGACACAATTCTGATACAGCTGAACGTAATGAAGGAAAAACAACCTTGGAAGTACCACTTGTAATAGAGGAGATATGAACTTCTTTGGATGCACTTATGATCACTATAAAACACTATTGATTTTATTGAATTAAATGTTATTTAAGACTGGTGGGTAAGTCTAAGTTGTGGAAATGGATTTCCTATAATGCAGTCATAAATTTATGTTTATGTTATATGTATAAATTTTAAATATATATGGATGCATATAGAAATTATACATGCATTAATGAATATTTTTATATGGGATATTTCCATAGTCAAAGAGAAAACTACTCTGTTCTGTGGGTTTGAAAGAAAACCTGTGCATTGCAATTGTTTGGTTTCTTTTACAAAGACTTGCACTCTGACATGGTTAAACACACAAGCCTCTTTAATTTTGTTGTTTTCTATATTTATATTCATGTGGAAAGTGCTTATTTTGTTACATTGATATGTTCAAATTTAACTGTCAGACAGAATGGCTGTCTAGTGCTGTCACTGGAAAGAATGAAACTTTAAGTAAAGAATGAATGAAACTCAGTATTTAACTGAGCTTTACAGTTAAAGGCAAAGTATAGTATGTGAAACATCATAAAATTCATCTTTCCAATGAAATAAGTGTTCAACTAATCATTCTTCAACAACTTGTGGGATACTTAAAAATTTCAGGGATCATAAAATGTTGAAATCTAAAATGTCAAATGATATTCAGTCCTAGCTGTAAGAGTGAGATTAGTTGAAGCTGAGTGGCAGGCTTTAAGATTTAACTACTTTCAGAAAACTCCCAATATCATTACACTGTTTCATTGCATATACTATTTTCTGTATTTTAAAACTGATATTTGTTGATGTAAAGTTTACCAATATGATGAAGAACCAACAGGGAAAAGCTAGCTAAAAGACAAAGCCAAAAGCAGTGCCTGTGAAAGAGCATATCAACAGAAAACTGGCAGAGAATTTTCCTGTCTGCACTGGCTTACTGGGTCTGCCAGGAAGCAAACTGCATTAACCCAAATAGGCCTCCATGCTGGCATTGCTTTCCTGCTGGGAGTGACCATGATAGCACAGATCTCTCTGCATGGCATTGAAGCCATGTAATCAGGTCAACTGGATGACCAGGTTATGTTGGTTTGTATATCTGATTAAGAAGATTAAAGAATCATAGAATCATGGAATGATTTGGGTTCGAAGGGACCTTAAAGATCACCTAGTTCCAACCCCCCTACCGTGGGCAGGGACACCTTCTACTAGACCAGGTTGCTCAAAGCCCCATCCAACCTGGCCTTGAACACTTCCAGGGATGGGGCATCCACCACCTCTCTGGGCAACCTGTTCCAGTGCCTTACCACCCTCAGTGAAGAATTTCTTCCTTATATCTGATCTAAAGAAGATTAAAGAAGAAAAGATACTTCTTATTTAAGACCTTAGAATTTTGTGAGGCTTTTATGTGCACTTCTATTTGAGGAATTTCCTTATTCATATGAATTCTCCTTAGCTTTATGTCATGATAAACCAGTTGTTTTCACACTTGTTTCTGCTTGCCAGCCTTATTGCTTGCTTGATTTGCAGTTAAATCCAGCAGTCTATATCTTTTATCTGTCCTCTTCTTGGTCTACCTCTCTTCCTCCTCCTTTCAATACATTCTTGAATGGTTATCTTCTTTGGGCTGTTGCTTTTTTCCCCTCCTGATCACATGACCATATTTTTTAATTTCCTCTGTTAATGATATTGACAGGGTCTTTTGTCATACCACTCTTTTTTAACATCCAGTTATAAGTTTGTTGCTGAAACCATAGTTACAGCAGCTCTGAAATCTGGGGTGTTGTATTCGATCTAAGTAACATTACTACCTCCCCCCCCCACCATATCTGTCTTTCTGCTATTTTTCTGTAAAACAAGCAACATTCAAAATGCAATCTCCGAAACACCCCTTTTTCTCAACCTCCAGCTCTCATAGGTATATGTTGCTTTTTAGCAAGCTGTTGTCTTCAAAAAGCATGGATTTCTATTTTTCATGCTGACCCCTATTTTCTTCCAGGTTGTTGATACATTTGTCTTTTTTGATCCTGTAGTACTTAATTTCCTTCAAGTATTATTTTCGTGGGAATTATTTTGGTCAGTACTTGAGCCTAGATATAAAAAACCTTCAACCCACTTTATGTTCTTTCTCCTCCATTAGAACCATAGAATGATCTCTTCTTTGCTTAAAGAGATTAACTGAGAATCTACACTCCTAGTATATATAACGTTGATATGTTCTGTGGATCCTTGGACCAGCTGATAATCAATGTTATACAGACCGCATACGTAAAATCTCAGACCTCCTCTCAAATATTTTAATGCTTTCCTCTGTGCCATCTCTGCTAGAATGCTGGATAGGATGATACAACTCACCTTTTCCTGTGCACCTTTATTGTTTGAGGGCCACTCTTACATTATTCTCACTTCTCGTACAGCAAATTTATGATTGTGGTAAGTTTTACACAGTAGCTCATCTAAGTGTGATAGAAAACCCATTTCAAGCATCATCAGCCATAACCAATCATTTCCCGCTGAGTCAAATGCTTTAGTGACGTCAACAAACAAGAGAGATGATTACTAAAATATTTAAACATGACTGATTATGGTCTTGAGATTTGTCCTTTGTGCCTCTTCCAAGTGTATGTCATACCAATTCACACTGATATTCTGAGTTGTTTTTCTAATCTTTGAATCCTTTCGAGAATAATGACCTTGCTTCCATGCAGTATCAATGAGATTGATTTGTAGTTGTATGTTTCTTCCAGTACTCTTTCTTAGGTCCTGGAATGTACGTTGATCTTTTCCAAGAATCTGGCTGCCTCCAGTTTCCCATAGTTTCATGAATATAGAAAGCAACTTTTCTACTGCCGCTGTTCAAGAAGCTTTATTGGTGCATCATCCTGTCTTTGAACTTTTCCATTCTTCATTCCTTTAGCAGCATGTGCTGCTTTAGACTATAATGGTACTCGTTCTGTTTTACCTGCTCAATCGATATCATTCATCTCTTCCTTATCCTTACATAGTTTCCAACAGTATTACTTCCATCTGCGATTACTTGCTTTTCTTCTACCCGGATTGTCACCTTTGACTGAGTAGCTGTGATGAGAGCTTTTAAGCAACACCATAGTGTTTTAGCAGCATGTGCTGCTTTAGACTATAATGGTACTCGTTCTGTTTTACCTGCTCAATCGATATCATTCATCTCTTCCTTATCCTTACATAGTTTCCAACAGTATTACTTCCATCTGCGATTACTTGCTTTTCTTCTACCCGGATTGTCACCTTTGACTGAGTAGCTGTGATGAGAGCTTTTAAGCAACACCATAGTGACAGTGCTACAAATATCTTATTTGAGTCAACTGCTATGCCATCTTCTGATTCTTTGGTACATCTTTTGATGTCCTCATTGCAGTTTTTTAAAATTATTATTGAATTTGTATAAATTATTCTCTGCTTATATTATTTTTTTCCTATCCTAAATAACCCTTAGTTGCTTATATAGGAACCCTCTTTCTTAGTAATATTCTATTCTCACATATTTCAAGAACATTAGTAATATTTGCTTTACTAAAATTTGGTCTGTTACTTTGTTTGAATCTTGCTCTTCTTTCAGTTTCAACAGTGCTTAAAACTAGGTTTTAGTATCTTCAGTATGTGTTCTGTTACACACACAACGTTGAAACTCAACAAATCAAGGCCTTCTCTTCCTTTTACCTTCTAACTCTCAAGTACAGCTAATGAATCACAAACTGTCCCAGGATAAATTCTCCTTTCGTGCTGTAGTGGTCACCATCTGACTCACTGTGTGCAGGTGTCCTTCTGATTTCCTGACTGTAGGTTTGGCAATGTCAGGGTGTACACGTTTTGCTTGGATAGACTTTCAATACAGAATTCCACTAGCTGCTAGCCCTTCCTTTTACTTTTCTTTTCTTTTATTCTTACCTATTTTTTTTTTCTTTGTTTTTTCCCAACTTAGGCATTCATCACGATAAAATATAAGTACCTCTCCCTTTGACAATATAACTGTTTAGCTCTTGCATTTATTCATAATGCAGAAGTAGCCATGTAGATTATGATTTCCCCCAGTGGTATAAAACACCACTGTGTTCTTTACTGATGTGTTTAAATTATTTTGACCTAACTCATGGCCACAATTCCCAGCATATCTGCTGTCTGTAATTGCAATTCTTTTACAATTAATGCAATTACTGCAGTGCAAGATGTTTAGAAGTTCCACCCATTAATTTCTTTTCTTAAATTTGGTTGATTTTGATTTTTGCACTCAACAGCCACAACAGATGGATTTGGCCAAGTTACATCATAAAAGTGCTTTCTCAAAGCCTAACCCTTCTCTTCTGTCACCAACCTGCTGATTTCATGCTTTAATGAGAAGGAGAGGATTGAGGTGAATCTCAGTGATTTCTGCTCTGATTTGAGTCTATCAGGTAAAGTAGTTCAGTCTGCCCCAACAGGAAATTAATTTCCTTTGCATTGATAAGCTTCTTGGAAAAGGCCAAGAACACGCTTCTGCTTCTGTTGTGAAATCAGAAATTATTTCTCCTATTCATAGGTCTGTTTGATTTACAGCATGTATTTCATACACATCTAAACAGGATTTCTCCTCCATTAAGAGGATGTACCCAGCACTGTTGTACTCCAGAACAGGGATGTTTTTACAGCAGTGTTGTAAATACTTAAAATGTGTGATTCTATCCATCATATCATAAGTCAAGCTATTAGGCTAACAGTCTCAGCAAAACTTATTGCATGTGTTCAGCATGATGGTACTTTCAATATCTTCTAGCTCTTATTTTCTCAATTTAAAGCCAGGAAACTCTACATGTAGGTTACAAATTGAAGTTTTAAATAGTAGTTTTTTAATAGCAGCAATGACAATAAAATTATGCCCTGAGTATATGAAAATGGAAAATACGTTCTAAACATCTCAGATGTCTAAAAACCAGCTGAATGAAACCTCAAACAGTCTGAGAAGAAAAATTTTGGTTTGGGGCTGTGTATAGGAAAGATTAAGTTCTAAAGAAAATATTTTCAGACCATCTTGATGCAAAAGAGAAGATGGAAAATGTTTCATAGTCGTATTGATAGCTTTGCTGGAATTAGTATATGTGTACAAATAGGTGTATATGGACATTGACTTTTTTTTTTTAAAGAAAAATCTTTTCTAGACATCATTCTGCAGTCTTACAGTCATGGGTAGTCCTGTTTTTCTCAAAGAAAATATTATTCAATGAATATAATTATTTTCTCTTGAAACATATTTATTTATCCTCTGAATGTGAGGGATGAAAGGTTTTAAGTACCAGAAATCCGGTCTTATTTTCATAGGTTTTATATTTCTGAATTACCACTCCTCCACATTAGAATTTATCCAGCCTTCTGAGCAACAGACTAGTGGGTGAAGCAGAGAACCAACATGATTTGGCTTTCTCCAGGCACATAAGGGACACAAATGAGGAGAACTGAAAGAGCATAGAAGAGCAGAGCATCCCATATCACTGGGGTTAGCATCATGGATTACAGCAGGTCAAATGAAAAGTGAAATTGCATGTCCTCAATGAATAACTGCCATCTGGCTGACTTTGGATCCAGATGTCACATTTCTTTTTAGCCTGAGAATGCAACAACTGTTTCAAGGTTTACTTGGGGGAAATGCAGCCTGTATGGAGGAGGCAGATGTGAAGTAGACATAAAGATTTTGGAAAGTAATTAGAAAAGATTGGATATTCTGTTTTGTACTCTTCAGAGATTTGTTCCACCTGGTTTACTGTTATTACAAATGTTGGGAATATCCTTGAAATGTCAACTAAAGGCAAAAATGTTTATGCCTTTTTACTATATGTGCAAAGTGTTTGGATAAAAGCTCTTGAATGCTATAATTTTTTCTAAATGCAGCAGTCTTTCTATAGAACTGAAAAAGCAATAGTTACTAAACCACTTATTCCAACAGTGTGCTTTAATTTTAAGGAGTATTTACAATGTAAATGTTCACTGAACCTTTGATATCAATATAATACTTAATGTGACCAGGATCTAAAGACCAAAATTGGTATTACTCAAAGTCACCAAGAAATATTTTTTTCCTGGTGGGGTAGGAAGTCTCCAGAAAAACCACATGATCATGCTGAATTCATTGCCCATCAGAATGTACTCTGCCTACAGCAGAAAATGCCACTACACTGATTTGAAGTGTGGCTTATACTAATTTTTTTCCCTGCTTACTTGTAGGAGCAGGACTAGTGTTAATTATGATCTATAAATGGATAACACAGGCTTTGAAAAATAATGCTATCTAGCTTGATACCTTCTTCTCTCCCAAGTATACATACCACACTGTATCTGCTCTCTCTTACACTGAGAGCTTTATGCTAAAAAGGCTGGTGGCAGCAGCTATCTGAAAGAAGGAAGACTTCCTTCAAAAGAAGGGCCACAGACTCTGAGATCTGCAGACTAGATCACTGGCTCCAGATAGAATTTAACTTGGAGGGTTTTGAAATTTGAACCTGAATCCAACTTCTGACTTCCTAAGTCAGCTTGAGTCCATATTCAATTAGAAGGATGAAGAAATGCTAGTTAAATATTTATGCATTGAATATTTAAGTATCACTAACTGATGCTTTTTATCTACCCCACGGTTCTGCTTTTCTTACAGGAATCAAATTGGTACAGGATTCACACCAGATTAAATTAATTTCAGCAGTAGAGGGATCATAATGGCAATTCTGTAGCAGCATTGCAGTCTAGAGGGAAAGGCATGTATTCTTCTTCAGTCAGCCTCGGGCTAAACCTGGAGGTATCCCACCATCGCTGTGATTGTTTTCATAAATTCTCTTTCAAGTTCTTGTTTGTACGTACATCACACTTTGGGAACATCTATGCAAGAACTGTTCATTGCAGAATTTTTTACTTCACCTGGATGCACAGCACTGCTTTCTGAGCCTCTTCCCATGTGCAGCATTCGGTCATTAAATAGGCAGAAAAAGATCACATACTTTTATTTCAGCTGCTGACTGAGCTAGAGGTTCTTTTTTTTTGGCTCATTGCAGTTGAGTCTAATTGCTGAATTTGGCTTTCAACTTTTATTGGTTTTAAGTCTTTCAGTGCCTTCAAGAGCCTGTATTAGTGGGCTTCATTCCGTTATGGGACCTAGGCCTTGGTTTCTTTTGGCATGTATGCTCTCATGTATGATGGTAACCTCTCCCACTAGTTCCAAGATCTGTGTCTTGAAAGTATCTGATGGGCATACGTCCTGCCTGTGGTCTCTAGAGGGAAACATTGTAGCTATGTGATTTATCTTTTTAGCCTTCAAACCTAGGGTACCTCAGCACCATGACAAAATTTGGAGAGAAATTGCAGAGCTAAAAAAAAAACCCTTCTAATTCTTATTTCTATTTGTCACTGTTTACAAACGGAGATATTTTCAGGAATGGGCTGCTAATTTTTTTTTAATTGGATTTGGCAGCCTACAGTTTAAAAAAAAAAAAAATGGATTTTGCACACTTACCCCATAACTCTTTATACTTCTTCTATTATTAAAAATACACTGCTCCCAGCCCTCCTTTCAACTGCCTCTGAGCCTTCCCTTCTCCCTTTTAGGGAATGCTCTTGTGAGAGTCTCCTATAGGAGGCTGTGTGCTAAAACATTAAAGTCCTAAAACACAGAAGGGGCTTTTAGAGGTTTTCTGCATTCTAGCAAGAGCAGAGGATGGACAGCAATTCTGACTGAAAAACGTTTAAGTCATTTTTATGTGAAAATGGAAGTTTGGGGTAGCAGCTTTTGTCCACAATCTCTTTTTTCAAAAGGGAGATTGGTTTGTCTCTCTCAAGCCTGTAGGATGTTTACAACTGCACCTTGATCATCTCTTTATATCAGAAAAATCATTATTTCTAGATAAATCAGGATCATTACTAATTCAGGGCCCTGCCTTTTGGTCTGTCCGTTACTTCAACTAGCTCTAGTTCTTATATGCCTAAAATGACAGGGCTTAGACTTTTCCTTATGTACATAACCAGCTCCTATAAGATAAGAATTCCTATAATTCCTAACTCCTTATTCCCACAAGACCACATTAAGGTTGTTGCACAGCCTGTTGTATTTTCTGGTACAATTGATGTAATTGTTGAGAGAGTAAGTGACATTCATGAGTTACGGCTGGTAACTGGTGTGCTGCCTTTTTATGAAGGGGAAAATTTCTCATGAAGTATGGATTTTTGTTCCGTTTTGGGTGCTAAACCACATGTATGAAAAATCTGTTTGTTTTTAGTGATTTGCTTCTTGGTTTCTTTTGTTATGTAGTTTTAAAAATCTAATTGGTTTGCCCTGTGTCTTCTGCAACTTCCTATCCTAGCAAGTCATTTACCTTTGGCTACATATGAATCCCAGAGCCCTGGTTTTACTACTCCGTACTGACCAGTGTAGCCTAAACTGTCAAATATTAGCCTCCTGCAAAGGCTGCCTTGAACTCAAGACTCGGTTACACAATAGCAGCTCAGACTAAGACATCAGAAGGAATGCAAAGGCTAGTCAGAAACAGTAGTGATAGCATAAATTTAACTACTTACAGATAATGCTGCTGTCCAAAGATATGCAATTACTCATTGGCATAAGCCCAGCCCAAGTGCAGTCCTGATCCCATGGCCAGTTCCCCTGGTGGGTGGGAAAGAGGCTTGCTTCAGAAAATTGAGAGCTAGACTAATCCTCTGCTGGAGACCCATCTCAGCCTGTGGGTGCTAAGTGCCTTACCGCCAGAGTCCTGATCTTTGAAGTAGTTATGTCGTCTCTTGTCTTGATTTGTGGAAGTTAACCCAGTGGTTCCTCTACCTCTCCAACCTTCCCATCTAATCTGCTCTTCTTCCATGAAACTCCAGAAAAGAACATCTCTGATATGGTTTCCCTTCCCTCGCTCTAGTCTCCCTTCCATTGAATCTTACACTATCACTTCCCTAGGGACTCAGGAGTTGCAATACACGCTTTTTTAGAAACATCAGCATGTTCTTACATACTATCCTAAAATCTATATGTTAACTTACTTAAGGACATTTTTGGCTATATCCCTCAACAGTATCATACCTAGAAAATTTAAAACTGCCTGCAAGATTATATGGAATTAGGCACTGCATAGTTATTTAGAAAATAATACGTAAACCAATCCTTGCAGTGAAGATGTACTTAATAAAAAATAAAAGCAATGTACTAGCTCTCTATTTGGCAACATTGGATATATAACAGGTGTTGTTACACATACCCATTGAATTGTTTGCTTACATTAATTTTGTGTGTGATGAAGAGACCCAAGTAAAATTATTTGGAGCACTTGACATGCAGAAGCCAGCAGATGTACAAAACCAGCTTGTTGGAAGGTTACCATATGGTCTGAATGTCCTTTGGTGTGTTTTGTGGAAAGTTCAAATCCAGATCACATCATCAAACTAATAAAACAAAGATTTCAAATAAATGCTTTCCTATTTTATAAATACATAACATTGCTTTGATAAAGCAGTCAGTGAAATATGGATAGCTCCAAGGGGCCTTTCTGTATAGAACTGCTAGAAAGAAGAGCGTATGTGTTTATAGTTGCATTGGTTTTATGTTCACGTATTTTTGAACTGACCTAAGCCCCCCAAAAATCTGGCCTCCTTGATCTGCTTGACCAGTCACTCATATTTCACTCCTCACTATCTTGTATCTATCTACAGTTTTACTTAATATTGTCACTTCCACATGTGGTTCTGTATTAGGTACTGTTT
>NW_008794452.1:2974755-2993111 GCF_000699145.1 Aptenodytes forsteri
GGCAAACTTTTTAGCAGGGCCTGTTGTGACAGGACAAGGGGGAATGGCTTTAAACTAAGGGGGGGTAGATTGAGACTAGATCTAAGGACGAAATTTTTTACGCTGAGGGTGGTGAAACACTGGCACAGGTTGCCCAGAGAGGTGGTGGATGCTCCATCCCAGGAAACATTCAAGGTCAGGTTGGCCGGGGCTCTGAGCAAGCTGATCTAGTTGAGGATGTCCCTGCCCACGGCAGGGGGGTTGGACTAGATGACCTTTAGAGGTCCCTTCCAACCCAAACTATTCTATGACACAGAGTTGTTTCATGGCCTGTACTTACTATTGGGTGTTAATTCTAGTATTGCTAATTTTTTTTTTTTTGCCTTCTCTCTGGTATCTCTGATATATTTTTATAAAGACAGACAAAGCCACAGGATCACACTTTTGGCTTGGCTGAGCCTCAGTGAATAGTGTGCACTTCTATAAAGTTAATGCTGATGCTCCCACTTCCTCTCTGGGTAGGTGGGAAGGCAGATAATTATTCAAATATTAGTTCAGTGTTGGTGTTTTTGTTTACATGAAACCTACAGATAGGCAAGACACTGCAAATCATTTTAGTGCTACAGAAAAGAAACTAATGGGTTTTTTTCTATTCACACAGCTGCCAACTTCATATAACTAGTGAGTACTGCTTTAATTATTTGGTATTCTTCACTTGATGTGACATAAAGCAAAATAGCTCCAATTAGATAAATGCATGGTTAGGGGATTTTTAAAAGGCTCATTATGTACCATACATAAGCATATTTTGCTACAACTGAATGCAGTTATGCCTTCAAAGCAGTAAGTCAATCCTTTCATAATCTCATTGACGACTCTTTAATCCAAAAAGTCTTGACTATGTAGTCTGCAGATGAGTGATACACTATAAAATGAAATTATTTTTTTCTAACAATGATGGCCTACAATGAAAGTATTTATGGCCTAGGTGGACTTATCTTAGTCTGTGGATTTTCTTACTGCTGTGAATTTTTCTACCAGAGTGTAAACCACTGGAAACATAACTCCAAACTGTAGCAGCACTATTATGACATAGACCACTGCCACAAGATTATTCTTATGAATGTCTCAAGTATAATGTAATATTAGTGTTAAATATTTGGCTTTGAAGTACTGACACAAGGTCTAATCCTTATAGTTTGGACTGAACAGAGCTTTTAGTAAGCTAATTGAAAAGGATTTTTTTTTATTATTATTTTGATTTAAAATGGCAGTGACCGAAATAAGTAATTCTTATGGATGTGGCTAGAGGTTCTAAGATGGAACTTGCACCTGAGTTTCCATAATTTGACCCATTAAAATATCATGTTACTTTTTTTTTCTAGTTTGATTATTATTTTTGTGTCACCAATCAAACACATACAGTTTTAGGAAAATAGAAATCTACTATCAGGACTTAGCAGTGAAAGAAAAAATTAAGTCATTTGGTCTGTATTTTCCATGTTCTTTTCATTTTGATAGTTTTTTCAACAAGTAGTTGAACAAGCATATGAACTATCCACCCTCCTATGTGTGACTCTGCCAAAGATATAACTGTAAGAAAGAAAGAGGCACTAATCAATCTATGTTGTCTGAAGACAGCTCAGAAGTACAGCAGCCAATCCGTACACTAAGAAATATTTCCTATATAAGACTTGATTTTACTAAGTTCCATGGCTCCAGAGTAGCATTTTATCAGATTTCCCTGAAGCCCTTGGCATCATGGAGAGCAAGTTAAACTTTGACAGCAGAAAAATTCCCTTGTTGCCTTCTGGAGTAGTGAAAAATCTTAAGGGAAACTGGTAAACTTCATAATCTCTCAAAACACAGCTGCCTTAGGTGGAAGTAGTTGTGACATTAAGAAATTTTCTGTGTGAGTATTTGACCTGTGCCCCTGCTTCTGGAAAAACCTTTGATCGGAAAGCTCTGTGCCAGGAGAATATGTTTTGTAGCTGTAGTTTGTGCTCCCAGGCAAGAAGCCTGTGAGAGGTCAGTGGTTCAGGAAGAAGTTTCATACTGTTTCCATTTCATAGCTATTTTATTTAATGTCTTTAAAAATATAAGCAGTAAGAGAGAGTCCAGCCTTTTTGTAGTCTTCAGCTTTACTGTATGAATCCATAGCCATGTGCGTAGGAACACTAGTACTTGAATACAGGGAAAATAGGAAAAAGTTCCCATTGAGTATTCATCATAAAAGTTCTCATTAGGGTATGTCCTACCATTAAAAGTCACAAAGGTTATAACATTTTTGCTTTTTAGGGACTCCTTTTAATATATTTTTTGCTCCTGTTGCAGGAGGAAGAATGTGGGGCCAGAGAGAAAAGACTTAGTTAAATGAGAGGAGCTGCTTTTGACATTTTGACTTAGACTTTGGTTTCAATTTTGAGATATTTAATAAGTTCCTAAGCTGAGTTATGACTAACACAAATGCAATTCTTTAGCTGAGTTTATAACCAACAAACTAGGTTAGCTTATTGTCACCTTTAGTGTTTATAAAGATTGATTAGTCATAGTATTAATCTTTTGATCTAATTTATTTAATTTAATTCAGCCAACATTGAGGCTAACCTATTGATGTATTAATTTGACCTTTATTTGATTTTGATTTAAATGTTAAATTGTGTTATTCTTCATTACAGTGTGTTAGTATTACTCAAGTGACTCTGTTTGGGTGATATATTTTCATTTGTTCAATTTTTTGTTTAAATTTAAAAAAACAAAAACCAAACCCACCAACCTGATGCTTTCTTTTATAAAGCTCAGCGTGTGCAGACCTTTTGAAAACCTGGTTAGAAACATACCTGCCTCCTGATGATTAGCCTTTGGCTCTTGCACAGGACAACTCAACATTTTATAAACTAGGAAGAGAGAGCTGAGGAGGAAAAAGTGTTACTAACTTTCTCCATGCAGGAAAAAGTCTCATGAGCAATGAGTTTTAAGAATAAACTTAAGAATTTTCTCTGAGGAGGTAATTTATTAAGATTTTTAAAAACTCACTATAATTAACATTTACATATGTTGCATGTAATTGCTTTCATGTGCATTTGCCAAAGAATAACTATGGTAGGTACTGTGTATTACAATAGATCCCTCCCTTTCTCCTCCCCTAGGAAAAAAAAGACAAAGGAATCTGTACAACTGCAAAGAAAAACGCCTATTACTTGACTAATTATTGAACGTAATCTCATAGCTGGGGTTTTTGACAGCTAGCATTAGCCCTTACTGAAATCCTTGAGCCAGACAGCATTATGCAATGCCTCTGAAACAAATTACCAGTTTCTGCTTTGTATAGGTTCAATATGAAGGTAACTCCTCCATGTCACTGAGTGCAAAGCACAGGTAAATATGAATAGCTATGTTACTTTAAGAAAATGAAACATTACTCAGAAATGTTACTCAGAACTTTTTTAGCTGTTGCAATTCTTTGTATCTATGCCTTCTGCAAGGACAGCTTAGCCTTACTGTACGTGCTGGACGTTCCTGCTTAATCATAAAAACTTCCATATTTAGTCAGATACAGAGGGTCATCTGGCTCATAGCTTGTTGAACTGTGCAGTAGCAAATTCAAAGGGAATTTGTGTGGGAGCAGGACATGCACAATGGGATTCTTTGCTGGAATGTGGGAAGGTATCCCTGAAAGAACTTAATTCTGAACCAGTGATTTGCCCACACATTATGTTAACATCTATGAGGCAATCCATTCTCCGTTAATATTTCTCCTTTTTAACCCACTTATATTTTCAGTTTCCACAACATTTTGTGGCATTAAATTCTAAGATTATATGCTGAATAAAAACCCCTTCCTTTTGCTTGTTTTGAACCTGTTACTTGGCAAGGTTATAATAAAATATTTTTATAAATATTGTATAATTTATAATCTGTGCTATAATAGAAAATGCAAGTAGATATTCTCAAATAGAGATGTCCAAAGTTAGATATCTAAATTCATTTTTGAAACCACTTACAGATCGCCTTATAATTTCTTTCAGAAGTGCCTACATTTATTTTGAAAAGTGGTAGGTCAAGTGTTCATTTCTATTTCTAAAATTACAAAACAAATATAATTGAGTTTTATTCAGTGGAAAATTCATTTTCACTTTCTTCCTCACTAAAAAGAAATATTATTTGTGAAGTTGGGTATGCCCATTTCCTATGCATTAATTTTGATAGGGAAAAAAACCCAAATTAAGCATTTAATTTAGATGATGCTTCATCCGTTAATGGTATTTCTGCCAATTTTCAATAGCTAATGCTAGCGTTAATGAAACTTGATTTCTGAGCAGTTAAGCAACACATTTCATACTGGCAAAAAGATTAATTGGGATCTTTTGTCAGGAAGCCAAAATAATGGTTGACACTGTGTGTGTGTTTGTGTGTAAAATTCAGATGAAATACTGTAGTTTTATTAAATTCTCAGGCTTGACTTTAAGTAGCTCAGGCAATTGATAATGAAATACAGTGCCTTTCACCTTTGGGTGAAAGACGTCATCGTAGTCAGTGCTAAAAGCAATAGTGATGGTGATCACTAGGGAGAAAGCCCCAGAACCTTACCGGATGTGAAGGTGAATGAACAGTTCCCTCATCCAGCAGCGATGCTTGGAGGCAGAGCAGAAGCACACTGGAGAGGAGGAACACGGATGCTTTTGTTCCTATTGTTTGTGATCAAGCAGACACCAACCCTTTTTAAGGAACATTGAATTCACCATGAAGTTGAATTGTAAAATTATTGTTCCCTTGAAACCCTGCCACTCCAAATCGGCAGCCTTTTTTGTGTTAAATAACACTGACATACATAATTAGTCTCCTTTGAAGGCAGTAGTCCATCTGATCTAAATGTGGTTACAAAATCAAGTCAAGTATGCTCAGAAACTATTTGTCAAGGCCTTGTTTTATCTATGGTGAATGATTGTCACTGTCCTAAGTATAAAGGAAAAAGAGAGAGATTGACCAGCTATTGACCCTGGAATTTACTAAAATATGCTGGATTTGAAGCTTGCCAGCACTGAATTTGAAGCTGAAGGAGAGTATGTAGTGGGGGTAACATTTGAAAATGTTAGCCTCCAGCGTTGTCTCACTGGATGAGGAGCAAGAGAGAATCAAAACAGTCTGGGAAAATTCATCTGGGAAGGGAAAATGAGTAACATTTGAGTAAAAGAAATAAATACAGGAAACATATAACATGTTGCTAACCGGGGGGGGGGAATTGTTAGAAAGGGAAAGTAAAGCAAGGGAAAAGAAAAGGAGGCGGAAATGGTAAAACACAGAAGCATTTAAAGCAAAGATGGCTATGGGTGAGATCTATATTATAGCTGAAAGATGAGCATGGTACAAAGATCATTTCTGAAAAATTACATCTGCCACTATCTGTTATTGCATATGTTCTTCAGGATGCTGCTTTTCAGCTGAAATCCTCTGCTCCGTTGCATTGTTGCTAATACAACTCTGTGTCCTGAGACAGCAGGAAAGGACCATCACTTTTTCTGTGAGCTGCAGAAAGAGAAGAGAAAGCTTCCATCAAAGGAGGTAGAGGAAGGAACAGTATCCAAAGATGCATATCAGTACTTGCCATTTACAGATATTCAGTCTTGGATCCAATGTACTAATGTGGATTTAAATAGACGTTGGATTTTATTAGTTGGAGTGAGGACCGGGGGGGCAGGAGAAAGAGAAGCAGTCAGGCACTAGAGAGGGATGTAGTTCCATTACAGAGGTATTTTTTATGTATATCAAGAGCCTACAAACTGGAAATTTAAATTGGCAATCTCCTCGGGGTAAACACTTGACTAATTGTTCATTCTTGTTCCAGATACTAGTATTTTATTTTACCTTTTCAATTCCTTATATTCTTCTTCTTTTAAAGTGCTACTTTCACTAAATGGAATGAGAAGAAATGGAATTCTTTTCCTGAATCGTCTTCTTAATGTTCCTCCTCAGTTACTCACTTTCCTACTTAGGTCTTTAATCAATGGCCCAGAAGCCTGTCTGTCTGACTTTTTTCTTTCTTAAGTGAATGCCTAATCTTTTTCCTCTACTTCCTTTCCACTGTTCTCTCACTGCGGCTTCATGACTTAGTGTACTTCTGCATGCCTTCCTTGGCAGCTGCCCAGCTATTCCCTCCAGAGCTTCCTTACACTTCATTATGTGTAGTTTAGGTCTTGAGTTTGTTGGGTTTGGGGTTTTTTTGTTTGGTTTTTTGTTTGTTTTATTTCCTTTTTATAACCAAGTCTCAACAGTATGTTAATCAAGTTAATCAATGTATGTCCAGAATCAATATATGTTTCAATATACAGTTTATCTCTAGAAATGACCAAACATGCAGTAGATTTAGTCAGATACAATGTTACCTGTTTTGAGGTAGTGCTAGCTAGCACCTACACTTAGGAGGAACAGTACAGGTCCTTCCTTGTCCCTCTTTTAATGGTAAGAGAAAAGATTGCCGTTTGAGGTGTATTTGCTTCTCTTGACAGTAGGGAGACAAACTTTCACAGTTGTGTGCTGGCAGACTTCATTGGGATTCAGTAAATGTATCGGAGCAGTAACTAGCCAGTGAAGTAATTAACCAATAGTTACTTAGGTTATTAGAAGTGAATGAAACACATGCAGCCTTTCTGTGTGCCTAAGTTGTCCTGGGATAGAATTCCCTTTGTACATCTTCCACTGCCATTTTCATGCCCACTGTGCTTCACAGATGCTTCAGTCAATGTCCTGTGCACCCAGAAACCCATGCTGGATTCCGTGGTCAAATGTAGTAAGTTTTGTGAGGACTCTTAACGCATAAGTTGGTCTTGGGGTTTTGCAAGTTGTGTTTTTCACCTCATACCTTTGATTTCCATTTTTATTTCCAGTTTGAGTATTTGAGGTACAGTGAATGTACTATGTTTAGTGGGTGGTGCTTCCAGAATCCATTGAACTTTTAAAATGCACAGCAGTGCACATGTAATACAGACTTATGTGCATTATTTCTGGCTTTCTGGAAATACATTTCTGCTTTGCTCTGTGGAACCAATTATTTAATATACCATGAAATGTTGCAGGAAAACCTGATGCAAGCATTCTGTGACTTCATTGCTAATGTATTCATTCTGAGATATATTAATCTGTTCTTCTACAAGCACTACAAGCTTTCCGAGGTAATTTGGCTTTTAGATTTCTTTAAGTTTAAACATTTAAAAAAGGAAGTTTTCCCAATTGAGCTGTTCTGAATATACAATAAGAGGCTCTGATTTATATACTGCATTACTGCCTTAAAAGAAATTTAAGTTACACCTATGGTTATGAAATTTTATTCTTTACTACAGATAATACTAAAAATTCAGCAAAATCTTGGGTACCTGCTTTTATGTATTATGAAGAACCTAGAAATCTTTCTCGTTTTGATGTCGTTGATTAGCTGGCCGTTCCAATTTCTAATTACATAGGGTCATGGTAGAACATCAACAGTGCTGAAATATTCCACTGTGAGTACTGGTGAAGAAGTTGCTCTGATAAGACTTGCATTGTTAAGTAAATAAGTAGTATTCATAAGGATCTATATTCATGGAAGTATATAACCAGAAGCAAATTACTTCAGTTCAATTTCCATTCTTTAACAATAACTCAGTCAAAGAGGTGAGATTGAAACTTGGCATTTGACCTGCTGAATTTCTTTCCATTAAATTTAAAGGGTAATTCATCAGGATCTGGTTTTATTTGGGCTATTTCTGAAGAGATGCTGATGAGTTAGAAGTCAACTCAGCAAGCCATCTTAAATACTCATCCACAGGGAACATGCAGGGCTAGGTCAGGGTTATGTTTTCCACTGGGTGCCAGGATGCTTGAGGGTTAGGCCTTTTTTTCCCCCAAATCAGAAGTTACCTTCTTATATTGATCTCCTTTTATTTCGGCAGACTCCACATGTGCTGCTATTTTCTATGTTCGGTCTTTATTTCAATTCAATAAATAGTATAAAAAAAGTTTTGAGTAGGCCATGCTTTTTAGCAGAAGGGTAGTTATAGAATAGTAATAACTTTCTCCTTTGAAAATCACCTAAGTGCAGTCCATTTATAAGCATTGCAAAAATCACTACTTTTTAATCCATGCAACTTATGCTTTCGTTGTCTGAACTTTCCATCTGTTATGCCTATCTGTTGAAGCTGTTCCACTTTCCAGAGTAAAATGTACCTATTCACTGGCTCACAGGGGAAAAGAATTTGAATAAGAGCACACCCCAGAGATCTAAAGAATCAAAATCATGCCCCCGTTACCGTGTTCAGTTTTGTTTGTTTATTTTAACATAGTATGGAACAGCTTTGAGAAAACAGAGTAGTGTGGCCATCAGTCCAAATCAAGCAGAAGAGCGAGCTGTGTCCTGTATTTTGGAGCAGTGTTTGAATTGGTTGAGCTGCTTAGCTCACTGTGTGGCATTGTCTTTTTCCTCTGCCCACCAAAACAAGTCTTGAAGCTGAAGGAAAAAAACAGACAAGCCCCACTACTACAACAACAAACCAAAAAAAAAAGAGAGTTTTGAATCTTCTTAAGGCTGAAGTATCTTATACTTAATGCAGTCATGTCATAGGTGACAACATATTCCTCAGAGCACTAATTTAGTCATCTAGGGAACCCCTACGGGTGGAAAATGAGGCTTTTAGGAAATTTATATGTCTGTAAGAGCTTAAGATTTTGCATGGTCAAGGAGAGAGATACGCACTTCCAAAGGATGGTTCGCAGCCCCTGAGATAGATGATTTTAGTTAGATGCTGTGAAGACTCCTTGTATTACAATGTTACCCCTGGGCAATTCTTTGCTGGAAATAGGGAACTAGATAAATTCTGGAAAAGTTCAGCCTGGTGTGATTCATACTCATCTCTTACAATTCACATAAAGAGAACAGAGTATTCTTTTTTGTAAGACCAATATGAACAGAATTTGCACTGTTGATTTCTATACTTGTTTAGATTATTGGTTTACATTAGATTGCTCATTAAAATTCTATGCTTATAAAGACAGTTTGGAGTTAGTTGTCTTGCGCTCTTCAATGTCTGAAATAGTGTAAGAAAAAATTCTCTTTTCTGTTTCATAATAGTTCAAAACTTGCATACAAAGTTGCAATAGTCTGTTTTCTTTAATCATAGCTTCAACATACAAATTGCCTTATTAAATATTTCTTATAGTCAGTCTTAAAGTTTTGAAGAAGGGTTCTCAGCTGCAACTATTATATCAGTGCAGAACAGAATAAATAAATACATAAATATTTCTGCAAAAAAGTAACACTAGTCTTTTTGCAGAGTTATAAATCTGCCTTCTGTACTTTCTCTATCTTCTCTCATACGCACCACCAAAAGTCAGCTTGTTAGGATCTGATGGCATATGAGAGTTTTCCTTTACAAGACTCCCTTTCAGTGTTTTCTCTCCATAGAGGAGACTGGTATTTGATGACCTTCTGAACCACCAATTCTGTTTTCTGAAGCAGAAAATTAAGTTTTCTTTACTGTGAAGAAGCCAATGTGTGTCTTATATTCATGCTAGACTGTCCTGACATACAAGGAGCAGAAAATGTGAAAATAGTGTGTCCAAGCAGTTAGGACAGCAGAACGCAGTTTTCCAGCAAAATCTATATCAGCAATGTCTCACAGGTTCTGATTCTTATTCATACTAAGATACCTTTAAATTGCTCCGGGGGTGCAAAGAGCTTTCCCATGGATCAAGGTGTAATTTATACTCTGCACTGCCAAGAGACCATAGTGTAAATAAGAATCAGATTCCTTATCTATTCTCCCACAACAATATGGTATCCAGACTTCAGCAAGGCATCTGAATTTTCAAGTAAGAACAAAGAAATGTCTAAGATACTTCAGGTAAGAAAATTAAAAATCAGATGCTGATCCTGGATATTATATGCACAGATGCTTTAGGAAAAGCTGAAAAGGGAGGCAGTGACAAAATTTGTCCTAAAATGTCAGGTTGTGTATGATCACTGAAGTTGGTAAACAGATGTCTTCACTTGCATGGAGTTCAGATGTTCACCAAGACAGCAGCTTACACAGGCATCCTGGCAGAAGCACCCAGCCCTTTGCACTGGGATTCCCACTCAGAGGAAATGCTTCATCTTCAGAATCCTGACAATTGTTTTTCTCAGATTATGCTGCTCTGGATGATCAGCCTGACATTTTGTCTTCATGCTACTGTTAGTGCTTCTCTAGATCCTGAATCTGTATGGGCAGATTCAGGATCATTTATTAAAATATTATTAAAATAGGGTAAAATACTGGATCAGCCCACAGTGATGTTTGTGTAGAATAGTCTTTCCTGGGGTCCTTCCTCTAGCTGTACTGTAAACCTGCCCAATAATGTAATTTATTTCTCCTGCTGAACGTTATTCAGCTCCTCCTGTAATTTAGGTTGGAATAACAGGCAGAGAATAGTGTATTGGGCCCTGGAATATGGGCTTGCCAGCACGGGTAGTACACCAGCCTTGTGTCTCGAGTGAAAGACATAGGGTTACCTGTAAAATTTATTCAAATGCACTGTGTCCCAGTTTGCTTCTCAGTAGGTGGCACAGCCTTTCTTGTGTCTTACTTAGCTGAAGTAAATAAAAGAGATTATGCTTACATTAGGCTGAATTTTGAAATAATATATATGTTTGTACTTGCAGAAAATAGGAAAATGAAAATATTATCTTTTTCCCATCCTGAACAGAAATGGAAGGAAAGCTAATCAAATGAGTGGAAATGGCACAGAAGAGCACTACGCTCATATTAGAGATGGATTGAATCTTGTTATTCATGCTCTGTTGTTGGCAGATGGCTTAATGTATTAAAACGGACAAGAGAGCACTACAGACAGTATGGCATCATAGCTGTACAAATGGAGACAGTTCAGGCAGTAGCTCATTGCAGTTTGGGTAGTGACTGAGAGAAGAAAATTAGTCTGTCACACTTAATTAGAAAAGTAGCAGTACGATACAGAGACAAAGCCCAGTGACAAGTACTGTCCCTGCAGATCAAGCATTAGATACCTTGCACAGTCCATACAGTAGCTTTCAGCTCCTTAGCTTATGGACTGTGTAGGTGATACAACTTTTTACTAATCTGACAGTCATAAAGAGAAAACAGCTCTTTAAGCAAGCAAAGACCAGTCAAAGGAAGGAAGACCCAGAAACTGGACGATTCCCTTCACTTGCTTCCTTCTTAGATAAATATAGGTCTGACTGCTGCTCTCACCTCCTGGATTTCTGTTTCAGTGCTTAAATGAAAGATGATTTCTTTATTTCTGTCCATAACTGAATAGCAGAGCACCCTCCTGAGTCCTTTCAGCAAATTTTTGCTTATTTTCAGTGCAAGCATCATTTTTGGATTCTTATAGCTGCTAGGAAAAACAAGGGACTTATTTTTTTCTTCCCTAACTTTCAGAAAATAACTTCCCCTTCTTGGCAGTAAGCTTTAATCATATTTAGCAGTGATTTCTTTCTCTTTAGAATTCAAGTAAATTAATGGGTTTGAGATGTCAGGGGCATTCTTTCAGATATTTAAGATGCACTGATTATATTAATGGAATTTCAGTGTGCTGTGATCAGTTTTTGGTTCACGCTCAGCATGAAGTGGCTTTGGACCAGCTAGTGATTCCCAGCAGATAAATTCCCTTGTGCTGGCATCGTTGTTGCATACATAGCACTAGTGAGCATGGCATGGTCCCCTCCTGCACTGTTTGCCCAGCCATACTCTGCTGCAGGCAGGTTACAAGAAGCCAAGGGCAGCATTAGGGCAAGACGGACAGCCAGAGTCGAGCTCTGCTGCAGTCACCAGCAGCTCCCTTCCCAGCAACGTGTGTGCATTGAATGCAGGGAGATGAGCCCCTCCCAAGTTTGGGACCTCAGCTAGCTAGGCTGGTTACATGGTTAATCTCCCTAGGCCCACCTCTATGGTCAGTGAAAAGAGATGAGAGTGCTGCCACAGGGTAATTCAAAGCATGCTGCTGTTGCAGGTGCTCTGAATTGCCCACAGGAGTTTAAATCACAAGTGGAGATTTAGTTAGTTTGCATAGTTAGCTAATTTAGGTGCCTCAAGTTGGAACAGTGTGAATACTTCCAAAGTTTCCATGTGTTCTCCAAGACTCACTGACTCTTGAGGGATCATTCACAGACGTTATCTTGGTGACTGCTGGATTCTGTAAGCTGTCGCATCCGTTGGCCTACAGCGCCTATGGTGACAGGGCAGTATGTTACGCTCAGCACTCTGCCTAAAATGGAAGTCTTCCAGGCTACACATTGTCCTCCTACAGCAGTGTGTCATGTATCCTACAGCAAAGGGGCTACATGGGCATGAAACTTGGAGTTTTATCTTAAAGGTTCTATTGACTAATTAATTTTTATATGAGTTGAAAACTTTCTTAATCCCAGAAAGCTTTGACCACAATACAGTTTATCCAAACTTCTCAGAAATTCTCCTTTGTTCTTCAGAAGCAGATCAGTGTTAATTGTTAAGCGATTTGCCCAGTTTCTTCTTGTTCAAGCATTCTACCTGCTGCTCCAGTTCATGGTCTCCCAGGAGGTTCCAGGCAGGCTCTCTACTGTTTTATCATACAAATAAATAAGCAAAAAATATATTTGTTGATATTGTTCTGTACAGCTGCCATCAAGATATGAAGTCAAAGTAAAACAGAGTTGCTTTAGGATTAACACTAAAGTCCTTGTTACTTTTTTACTTTTTCTATATTTTTTTACCAAGTTTTATGAATGAGAATATGAAGGATCTGGAAGGAGGAGCCAGGCTTTAACTAGAAGACCTGCTCCAGTGTCACTCATTGTTTGGTCTCTTCAAGATCAAAGACACGGGACTTCCTTAACAAGTCCTTCCAAGTAGTTGGACAAGCTCACAATCAGCAATGTTTTTTCCTGGGGCACAATAGCATTGAAAGCATTGGCACAATTATTTTTTCAAGGTAACTTTGAATTTTTCTGGTGTGTTTTCTGATTGTCATGCAGTACATCTACTTCATTCACAAAAATACCAAATGTTACACTACTGGCATGTAAACAAGTTCTTAGATGTCCCTAGCATCTAAGATAACTGTTCTTATCTTTACTGGCTTCACTTAACAGCCTTCACATACCATCTTGTGTATTTTACCTTTCTTCTCACTGTAGAGAATCCAGCTGTTCCATTATAAATCATCTTATGCATGTTTTAATTACCATAGATAAATCATGTACTATTCCTGCACTTCATACTGCAGCAAAACTCCAGGTGCTTTCACTAGGAACTTAGCTTGAATGAAGCAAATCACCAGTGGCCCAAAGACATTTAAGTTTGCAACTTCCTAGGGAAGTTTCTTACGTGCATTTACCTCTGTGTGACTTGCCAAGTCCTTTTTTTTAAATTACTATTAATTTCTTTATGATAATAAGAAACCTGCTTTTTCTAATCTTAGTTCACTTTTTTCTATGTTGCAGTACCTTTTCCATTTTAGCTTTGGTGTTGCTGAATATTTTGTTAGCTAACTATAGTGATGAAGGTATGGAATCTTTAATAAATAGGGCATTTCCTCAGTATGGAAATTACTAAACACTAATTACTTGGAATTCCAGCCATCTCCCTCTGCTTCTCCTCCCTCCTCAAAACAGGCCAGAGTTTCATTTTTCTATTGCAGTCTATTCTTCTGTATTGCTCAGAATTTACTCTTCACTTTTAAGAGCATTTCACTTGTTCTCCAGTGATCAGTGAATCATCAGAATACGCAGGCCTTTCACATCACATTAAGCTTGTCAATCATTGTTTGCATCTTACTTTCTGTCATCTTATGAGGTACTTTCATCTAAAGGTTTTGTTTTGTATGTTGCTGTTTTTAAGCTGAAATAAGTTCTACGTGGCTTTCTTCTGTTTGTGTGTGAAGCACACTGCATTTAATAAAGTTAATTGAATTATGGGGACAGCTGGAAAAATGAGCTTGGTGATAATTTCATTTCATAGTGCTTAGTTACAGCAGTCAACAGCTAAGGCATCCCAGCAATGGTGGGGTGAATACTAACTTCCATGGAGAACTATAGAGAACAAAAGAGTTTCCTACATACAGGCAGAAAAAATTAAATTTGCTTTTTAAGGTGTTGACATATGCAGTAAAAACACCTGGTTAAAACTGGTTGCAATGTCAAAATCAATTACTATTCTGCTTTTTCCTTTACATTTGATTTGAATTGCTTTACAGAGTTAATTACATACATTTTATAATTGCATCACTTGCATTACTTTATAATAATTCTCAGAAAGGCCAAGTGACTTTCGGAACATCATAGGTAAGAAACTGAGACAAGATTCTTAAATTATATACTGTATTCTGGAAAAAAAATAAGGAGCTTCAGTGCACAACCTTGCTAAAGAATAAAATGTATCTAAAATGTGTGCATATTAAAAATTGTCCATAAAATCTACCATAGGTCCAGTTATTCTTTGTACAGCGTTATTAACTTGAAAATATGCGGATGTGGACAGAACACACACACATACACAAAGACACATTCATTCAAATGTCTCCCTCCTCCAACAGTATTAAACAGAATAGGGTGAATAAAAATTGCAGTTTTGCTACTGTACTGCCATGCTAGTACAAAAATAAATTTCTTTTGCTTTGGAGATGCCAGGTGCCTTCTGAATATGGTACTTAGCGATCCCACTAAAGAGAGTGAAAAAAGTGACAGAGGCGACATGAGAAAATGCATCTTTAGAAGAAAAATCAATGTTTTTAATTCATTTCAATTTCTCATTTTACAAATTTAATTACATCCAATTCTATTATAAAAATCCACTCTCAATATGGCAAATAATTAGAAGAAGAAAGTTTGACTGGTTTTCATAATTCATTTATCTGAGTCTTCAAATGTTTCCATTTTCTTCAATAAAATATAACAAAATTATGGAAGACACTACCAGTCCAGATAAATTCTTGTACACGAAAGATTTATCCAAATAATTCATTCTTGTCTGTACTTTGTATAAATTCATGCTAAACTAATTCATCACCACCAAACCAAGCAATTTAAACGTTTGCAGGAGTTTATACAGTTATAATATACTTACAGTCTAGCTGTTCCTAATGAGTTCCTCTGTTTGAATAACGCATGCTACGCTACAGAAAGTCATCACTACTCAGGAAGCAAGACATGGCCTGCTGCTTAGGTGGGCCAACAAAGTATGAAGTAAAATTGTCTTGATTTTGAAATAGAGTACATAAATACTGGCTTTGTTTTGTTGCCATGCATTTAATATGAATCCTTGTTATGGTCTATATTTTACTCTCCTGCAATGAAATGTCCGCAGTCATCCCATTCACATTCAATTATTCTATTCCTGGGAGATGATACAGGGTGATTTTGGAGTGCGTGCTGCCCTGAAAGCTGGGGGGACAGCCCCTTGCTGGCCCATTCAGTGCCTTCCTGCTCCTGGAAATCAGACCGGCCTGGGGTCAGTTGTGCAGATGTGGGAGGCTGGAGGGAAGCTCCCCTGTGTAAGTTCTGCATCTCTGACATTCAGTTATCTGTCGTCCTTCTCCTGCTCATTTCAGGCAGTCAGTAACATTTTGAAAGCTCCTTTCAGATGATATAATCTTCCTAAACATGCGTTAGAGAAACATGATAAGATTATAATGCATCTGGGTCTGCTAGAGGAATGGCTTTCCTCTCATAAGATAAACTGGGTCTGCTCACAGTAGGTTGCTTGGCACAAGAGATCTTGGGAAGATTACCTACAACCTATCAGCATTTTGATGGAGAGCAATAGGCAATGGCCCCTTTTTCCCTGCCAGATGTCTCTTGGAATTGCCCTGCAGTGTTGCATATCCGTTACATTCCTTACCTACGTGGCTAAGAGAAAAATAAAATGGCTCCCTCTGAGATGCAGAAAGAATTTTAAAAAATAAAAATCTGATGGTCACTGTGCTTCTGGGAAGAGCCAGACTTCAGTGATCACAGAATATTGAAAGCAGTGTCCCTAAAACTCAGAGACAGCTACAGAAGTAAGCAGTGACAGAGAGGTGGCTGCGGTCTTTTTGATACTTCATATTATCCCCTTTTTTAATGTAATTCTCAGGAGATAGCTGATTTATTTGAGACCCTGTTGGACTAGCTTATGTAACAAGGGATTGCAATGCAGTGGCTTCAGGAGTCCAATGAAGAATTCCTGGTTTTAAAGGAGAAAACTTGTTTTTCATCCCTCTTCTGTCTAAATTTCTTGTCTTGTTTTATGACGTGTGGTTTGCCATCTGTTCCCAGAGCACACAATTTAAGGATGGGAGTTTTAAAAAAATAAGGTATTATACTATAATATAATAGGATATTAAATACTATTGCTGTTGATGAATCACGTTGCGTTTTGCAAAATCAGAGGGAGAAGCCTTTGGCCACAGCAATTAGTTTGTTGACTTTGCAAGCGTAGCCTGCTCTGTTTGCAGTCTAAGGTTTTGAGTTTTTTGTAAGCTCTTTTGTGTGTGCTGCATTAATTCTTTAGTATTTTGCTACTAGTCCCTCTTTTATCCTCCCTTTAGATATCAGAATCTTTGGGTATTACAGTGGGCAATTAACACAGCTTGCTAAAACAGCTTGCCACTTCAGTAAAAAAAGAAAGTTGGAGTCTTATTGCCAGGGAGGAAGTGTTGTGAATGATTAAAATTAGGCTGAGGCTGCGGTAGAAGCTGGTCAACGGATCTTTTATTTATTTATGGAGATCTATCTGTAAGGGAAAAAAGATGTGTTGAAAAAATACGGGGAGTTTATATCTATCTGTTTCTGCCAGGTTAGAAAAGCGGGAGGGCATGAGCAGGGCAGGATCATATGGATTTGACAGGAGGGAGAAAGACCTTTCACTCCAGAGGCAGGGATAGGGTTCAGGTAAATATTGGACTTGTATAAATAATACTAGTATTAAAACCACTGCAAAGTGATCTGACTGCTGTTCCAGCTCATCTGCTTCTGGCAGGTTGGCCCATTAGGGTATTTGTTACACAGTACTTACGGATGCGTCAAAGAGTCCTAATACTGCCTTTTTCCTCAGTGAACAAGCAGCGTGTCCCCCAAATCCCACCTTTAGAGAGCAATTCAATAAAAATGAAAAGAAAAGCGAACTTAGGAAGGCGTTTGGTGGTTACTTTCAAAATCCTTACTGTGTACTGATAATTGGTAGCTGCAAAGTCCTGAGTACAAGGTGGGCATGTGTAGGAACTCCATACAAAGAAACTCCAGAGGCCTTTCTGGAGAAAAGTAGCACTTTTTTCTGCCCCCTCAGGAAATGCTGACTTTACAACGGAATTATAAACCAGAAGTTTTCCATGTTATGTAAGTGTCACTTTCCCTCCTTCTCTCCTTTTTTTCCCCTCAGCTCAGAAACAGGTAATGTGTTCTCTCATGCAAAAATATTCTCAGCAGTACCCAGCAGCAGCACAGAGAAGACTAGGGATCGCTATTGGCACCCACACATGGCTGCTGGGGCATGTATGAACTTCCGTAAGTATTGTCCTGGACCATAGGCCCCACACTTAGAGTTAAGGCTGCTGAAGAGCTAAGTGGCTCGGAAGAGGGAGCATGGCCAGCAGTGAAAGCTCAAGGAGACAGCTGTGAGCAAAGTAGCGGGAGGGTGAAGGTGAGACCAGGTGGCACAGCAGCTGGAATTATTAGAGGTGCTTGAATGAGGGGGAGATGAGACTGTCGCCTTAAAGCTTTGCATTCGTTAGACCAGGCTCCAAGGTATTATAACAGAGTCTGGTTTGTGACCAGATTTCAAAAAAATCAAACTTTTGTTTCCATCACAAACTGAACACGTTATATTGTGAAGTCTATATCTAGTAATATCCAGTGACAGGCAGTGTCTTACAAGCTAAAAAAGCAAAATAGAATTGAGAAGAGCCTGGGACAAGAGGAATGAACACAGAATAGTTTGGCAGTTTTGAGTCTTGAATTTCATTCCAGTAACAGGGTTGCCTACACCTTATTTATTTTTAGCTGAGATTATGGGTTTAATTCACAATAACTGTTTCAGATGAGATCTCTCAGGTGGATACAGTGGCTGAAATGTTAGTACATTTGTACATACTACATCCCTTCCAGAGCCCTGAGAACAAGAGGTTCTTCTGGGAGGAAAATAAGGAGGACTAGTTAGAGACGAGGACGCTGGGGGAAGTAGAGCGTCTTAGTCATTCTTGTTAACATAACACCTATTTGACTTGAAATTATATTGGCTTGTGTAATGTTTGCAGCTAGACAAAGATGACTTCAGTGAAAACAGAGCTCATTGTTAGCCAAAAAGTTGTCTTGTTTCACTTTTTTTTAAATATTTTTACCAAATATGAATATCCTATTCAAACTCTTCAGAGTTTTATAG
>NW_008794452.1:2993458-3034033 GCF_000699145.1 Aptenodytes forsteri
GAGAGAGAGTTATTTTTCTGTTAGGTCAGGGCAAAGATCAGCTAAGCATTAAGGCAATCAGATTAGGGGCAAATGGTTTGCAGTGTGTGCATGTGATCTTCCTCTATTTGTGTTTACATTATTTCTGTATGGAATTTGTGGCATGTGTATAGTCCATATGTAAAGTAGCGGAGCTTCCCTGTAAGGTGAAATGTGCCACTGGAGCTGCTCACCAGGAGTGAAATCTCAGTCGTAAGCTACCACTGTATTTTCACATTTACACTTTCTGTAGTAATCCATATAACTTTTGGGTAATAAATGTTTCTTTTAGTAACCATACCTTGCTGATTCCTGAGGTAGATTGTTACCTAAATGTGCCAGCAGCATGGCTTTGATTCAGCAAAGCACTTACCTACAATCCTAAGACCAGGCCTGCCGAACAGATCATTTAAGCACAGTCTTAATTATATTGTTTGCAATACTGGCAAATCCGTGAGAGTTCTTTTCAGTGGGAAACATTGCTTATGTTCACTGTGATAAAATGTGATGAGGTATGTTATATCAGTATGTGTTGGAAGGTAAAGCATGTTACCATTAGCGTGACCAAATACTAGTAGCTGTCAATTCAGCGGCTATACCAAAGGCTGCAGTACTGTTTTTAAAAAAAAAAGAAAAGGTATTTCAGCCAAGGTTTCCCCACACACGCTCAATGTTTTACCCAACATTTGCATGTTACAGGGAATACTACATCTGAAATGAGTAATTCCATTTTTCATTACAACAAACTACCTGTTCTACCTGTTCAAAAGCAAACTTCAAGGTGACATGAATCTGTCAAAAAATATCAAACCACCAAAGAATTGAGAAGTCTACCATATGCTATCTAATAACTTGGCATGATGCCTGGTCTAAATAAGTCTGTATCCATTGTCTAGGTAGCATATTGTATGTTTCTTCCAAGTTTTTGTTAAGTCTGTTCATATAAAGTAAAATACAAATGATAATAAGATTTAATTACTTTTCAAAAGAAATACTAAAGTGTAGTCTTCCAGTCCTTCTGCATTGGAAATAAATTTTGGAACCTTCAAATACTTGGTGGCAAATTCTGTTCCAAAGTGTGGGTCTCATAGCTAGATGTAGTTGGATAACCATTCTTCTTTAGATGATGCCTTGTTTAAGGAAAAGGAGACTGCAGTATCAGGGTGCAAAGTTCCTGGATGAGGAATTAAGATTGGCCAGAAAAGGGGCTTTTTAAAAAATCTCTTGCAAATTGTTCCATTTAAAATACAGCTGAACATGCTTTTGTTAACAAAAAAGACACACTGTTTTATCTAATGAGTAGCCAACCAAACATAATTCACAGAAATCCCTTCCTAGAATGACACACATCTCTTAATGCATAAGTCACTGGTGGGAGATGCATTCCATATAATATATACCTTAAGCAAAAACACAGGAAGAGCTGCTCACTTTCTCTCCTTTGATACCTTGAAAAATCAAAGTACATGAATTTATTTTAGCACGTTCAGACCCTCAGAATTCACTTAATAGTGAAAAAGATAAATGCACGACTGCTTGGGACCTGAAATATAATGTTTCTGAAAAACAATATTGTAAGGGCTCTTACACTTAGGAACAATTTGCTTTGTATTCCTTCTTTTGCCACCTATTTTCTGATCTGTTATATTCTGCTGTTAATATTTTATGAGGTGATGGGAAGGTCTGTTTGAGTGTGTATTTTACTTACACTGGACTCATGTATTATTGGCTGTCAGCTTTGGTCCTCAGCTGTTGGTGATGCAGAAAATTAATGGAGTCTTCAGCCCAGGCATTGTGATAATAGAGTGCTTGAGGATGTGCCATCACCACCGACATGACTCAATAGCTCATACTACCAATAAGCTCTTTGCCCTTTGGATTGCTGTATTAATAACCTTCATATTTTCTATTTTGGTATTTTAAAGTTGGCCCTGACATGCCTAAATAAAGACAAGTTATTTGAAATGCAGCAAGAGGAAAGGGCAAGGAAGACATATTTTCTTTTGGGGAGCGTATCTCTTTACTGGTGGTGTGCTTTCTACCTGTTCAAAAGCAAACTTCAAGGTGACTGATCAGTCTTAGTCAGCCTGAATGAGGGATAACATTTTTAGAGAGCTGCTACAGAGGAAGGACTACAGTAACTACTGTCAAGGGGATATTTTACCACTGAACTCAAAATAGCTGTGCTGATTTAGCCTGGCTGCTGAGCTGGCCCCACACCATTTCTCCCTGTTCTGTTGTTGTAGTGTTTTGAGAATAAGATGAAGTGAAACAAGATCTTGGAAAATGGGGGTGGAGGTGCTGAAAACCTGTGTTCTGTCCTTTTGTCTAAAGAAGTCTCAGTGTCCAGACAGAAGACAGGAAGCTAATGCTGAGGGAGAGCATAGATATCAAAATGATATGAAAATAGGATAGATGGCAATTAAAAGGTGGATCAGAAGGGAATAGGACAGGTGGGTTACTTGGTCACTGCATAGAAATAATGCTAGGAAGTTGCGGGGAAGGGAGTGGTTCCTCTCCTCCTTTCTTGGCTAACTTTGCAGACAAGCAAGCCAACCACCTCTGTGGACCCATTGAGGACCCACTCCCAATTAAATTCCTGAACATCATATGAGCTGTGGCTCCTCCGAAGGACACAGTGTGGTTACGGTGTGTCAGATGATAGACAACAATAAAAGGCATTAGCCCAAGCAAGCCCATTCCCACACCTGACAATAAAGGGCAAAATACAGAAAGCTGAGAAAGCAGCCACATCCCAAACGTGCAGGACCTCAGCTGCTGGTGCTTAAGTAGGTAGCCTACCATGACATCTTGAATCTTAATGTGTGACTAGGTACCATCTACATACATTACATCTATAGTGCTATTCCCTTTCCTCTAGAAGAGGGCTTAGTTATGACTGTGTATCAGTCACTACTGAGCAGAGGAATATGGTACAAACCACACAACATTTTTGTTCACAAAATATTTACACAGGTAGCAGTAGGAACAGTTTGCTGCCTATCCAAGCTCTGAGAGCCATCACTGAGGGTTTGAGCTTTGCGGCTTGCTGGGTGAGGTCCTTAGTACCTCAAATAAAAATAAGAAATAATATGAAACAATAATCAGTGCAACCTAGTCTTAGGAAGGCTTCCAGTATGTGCATCAGTTGCTGTAAAATAACAGCTGGGTGAATAATGCAAAATTTATACTTAGATAATCTGCAATTCGGAGCAATTTAGGACAGAGAAAACAGAGGACTAGATTGGGTTCATAGAAGGAGTAGAAGGCATAAAAGAGCCTCTTGCTGTTTTTTCCTTGATCTTTGTAAAGCCTTGACTCCAGGGAAATTCTGCTTTCCTGGAGAAATCATTCCTTTGAATGATGGTCTTTTTCCACCAGAGAAGCTGAAAAAACACAAAAAAGTTACTTTTCTTCCTTTCTCCCATCCCCTCAGCCATGCTGACTAGTTGGGCAAACAGAGCATGGTGCTCTGTTCTGTATTTTGAAAGCGTGGGAGCAATTTCCTCTCGTGTTTCCATCTAATAAGGGATGGTAAAGGGAGCTCTGGAACTAAGCAGAGAAAATACCTACCAGCAGTCTTGCTGGAGCAGTTAGCACCAGCTCCCTTAACATCCTGCCCCCCATGCCTCCATGAAAGAGCAGTTCAAAAAGGCACAGTCTCACCAAAGATAATGAGCTACATGACTATTTTCAGCTGCTGTTAAATCATTTGCTGTCTTCTGTAAAAATAATTGAGAACTACAGCAGAAAAGTCAATGCCTTTAAAATGGCCAGGCTGATAGAAGACTGAGAGTCCAGAGGAAACACCATCCTGCATGACAAGGCATCTCTGTAGTCTCTAGCCTGCTTAAATGCAGTCATTTTCACCATCAGGAAGTAGAAAACGAATATTTCCTATCCTGTAAAAAGCTCCTTAAAAATAAAATCACTAGATCCATGTCTTGCACTGCAAGCTTTCATCTTAACTATTTCTTGTATGCTGGAATCAAAAATCAGCCCCTCGGCTTTCAATTCCTTTGACCGTAGCAGCAAGTTTCTCCTGTTGACTGTAGACAACAGGGGCTTTGAAGCATTTTTCTGGTTTGTTTTTACATAACTCTTAAGCCATTTCTGCTTTGGATATATTTTGTTTCTCTTTATCCCAAGAAAGTTTCCACAGAGTTGTGGTTTATTAATTGAAAGGTGATATTTTTCATTGCAGCAATACCACTTTCAGTGTACAACACAAAATCCGTAAGATTTTTTCATCAACAGTGCTAGTGCATTTTCTTCACTTTAAGAAGTAGTTCTGCAAAAAAACCAAGCCCACTAACCATCTTAGGAGAAAGAGTAAGCCAGTTCTAATGATCTCCCAGGGAAAACAAAAATGAAGTGTATAGTGTCATCTGCTTGATCTTTAATTATTATTTAATTACTCTAATATGCTCTTAAATTGCACTCCATTGGACAATTTCAGATGACTGCTTTTATTAAGTGAACAACTTCTTCCCAGCACCCCAGTGGTTTTAGTGGGTTGTTAGCAGTTGTGTGTAACCAGAGCTACCTCAGTGTTACAGGCAAAATTCAATGGGATGCAGAGGAGACTCTGTAGAATAAGAATGGAGGCGGGAGCCCAGAGGAGGGCTGGGGAGAGTCACTTGTGCTTCAAGTGACCACCAAGAGCTGCTGGCAAGGACCGGGAGGATGAGGGAGGTGAGTGGTGCTTTTCAAGGCTGCTGGGATTCAGGGGGTTGCAAGGCTGTGAGGCGGAGAACAGGCACCATTCACTTGCTGAATCCAAAGTGCTGGTCTCGCGTACAAGATCAAGGTGTCCAGCACCATCTTATCAAGCCCTTCTATCTCTGGAGTTTCAACAACTTCCATGTTCTCTGCCAAAAGTACCACCCCTGCTTACCACCCTCACTTCTCCCCTCATTCCAGGGCCCAAGACTTCTTTCCTCTCCTGCACACACACACATACCAGTCTCTGTTTGTCCCCTCCAATGCAGGGCATTTGTTTTGTTCTGTTTTGTTTTTAAATATCCAACCTGAGGGAATAGAGTTTTATTTATCTCCTTATTTCCTGAGCCAAATATACAGGCGGGTCCCCGAAGTTTAACCAAGAGCAGTACACAGGGGATTAGTAGTACCTGGAAGCAAAAATAGTGGATATGACCACATAGAATTTTACTGTCTACTGCTGGTAAAGACTTACAAATATTTTCTTCAAAAATAAAATTTCTAAAAGCTCATTAAAGAACTTGCTGTATAAACACATTTTTCTTAAATGCTTCAATTGTGGATCCACAGAAAATAACACCAAATGCCTTTTCAAAAGAGCTGAAGACCTTTTAAAACCATCTGAAACATCAGACCTGCGTGACGTCCAGCTGTTTAGTCACCTTCAGTAGAGATACAGCTATAGAGCTTCCCAAGTGATAGCAGGTTAAGTTGGGGGAAAAAGTACATTGGTGTAAGTGCAGAGAGGGTTACCGCATCTGTTCCCCACCTTCCCCTCTCCTACTCCCCTCCAAAAAAAAAGCCAGTTAGTTATGTCAGAACAGTTTTTACTGTGCACAAGAGGAGGGCTCCAGGGGTGGGCAGAGGTAGAGGGACGTGTGGTTTTACATTTTTCTGAGGGCCCAAGAGATGAGAGGACTTTACTTACCAGGAATGGCTCATTAAGTCAAGGTAATAATGAAGTAATTGGGACAAACTGCAAACTATGCTCAGCACAATCTGCAGTGACAGAAACTGCTGTTTACAAATTAGAATCGCTAAATACTAAAGGAAACAACATCAGCAGTGAGAGCAGAGTGACACAGCCAAGTTGCTTATTAAAAAAAAAGTAAAAATCCACAGCTTTGGGATTCATGGAAATGGCTTGAATGTGTCCTCTTGTCCTAATGTGCTTCAACAATGAAAAATACAATCTATCTAATTTTTAGTGCTCCACTGAATTTTTTAAATAAAATTGCCTTCAATTGTCCATCATACTTTGCTCCGTATTGTGGTAGTGGGGAGAGGACAAGGCAAGCTAATGAAATAATTTGAGCTGCTGAGGTGAGAAAGGCTTGCAAAGCCGCAGCTAAGAGCATAGTTTTCAAGGGCCATGCTGATACGCAATGGACATCATGCAAACACAGGCAAGCAACAATGGAGTGAAAAACTATACTCTCAAAACTGGGGCTAGGAAGGAATGAGTAGATTGCAGGATGAATCGAGTAGCTGCTTTTGAATAAAACTTACTGAGCAGCACGTCCTCCTTCAGCATTATCAATAGTGGCATAGAAGTGGTGGTTCCCTGCTTCCTAGACCTGCTGAGGGGGGTAATGAGTTAATACACTTGGCTTTTTACATCTCCAGGACTTGTTTGTTATCCCTCTGCCTCCTTAGCCAGGAATAAACTTTACCTTGTTATGTTTTCGCTTGGGTTTGAACTTCAGCCAAGAAAAAGAAGTCCAGATATAATTAACTCATCATTCTTTTGGCTCTTCTCAAAAAACAGCAGTGGGTTTTGATTTTCTTGTTCATTTAGAGGGTTGTTTTTTGCCTAATAAATTCCTATGTAGGAATAGTATTGGAAGTTGAGATCAAACTGGCTATCGAGTATGGCCAGGATAAGAGAGTAGTGACTAGCATTGCAGGAAGGAGCATTAAATTAAGCAATGAACTGTGCTTTAGTGATACTAATGCTAGAAAAACTCTCACTTAAACCAGACTAATAGAGTACACTTAGTGTGCCAGAAGGCTGGCACTCCTATAAGCAAACCTGGTAGGCTTTTGAACTGGGTATTCACTAATGTTGGAGACCAGTAAGAAGACACATTAAAAAAAAAAAAATCCCACAACACTAAAAGACATCTTCTCAGTGGTATACATGCTTTTTATTAATAATGTGATAACAAGACATTAGTTACAAACATTTGATGTCAAGGTGACCTATATAAAAGGCGTAACCCAGAGACATGAGGATTTATTAAAAGAGTAACACCCACCCAAACCAAGGTTATGTCAACTCACCTGCTGGCTTCTGGACCTGAACCTTGCTAGGGGAGTACGAAGTCTAAGGGGTGGGCCAGAACCTGAAATACTACATGGAGATTTTGGCTTTAAGGTGTGACAATAATGTATACTCTCCTGATGTCTATACCACATGGAATCTTCCTCTCAGCTCTGCTTAGTCTGCCAGCAGACCTACTGAAAGTAGGTTATATGACCTGCTCTATATTACCTCTGCCCACTCCACTTGACTGTTAGCTGCTTCCCACTCTGTAGCCCTAAGAGGGCTAGTAAAGACCTATACATGTTACTAAGATCTTGATGCAAATATGCTGGAGGGAATTTGAGTTGGAAAGAAGTAATTTTTCTTCCAAACTTCTCCTTTTGTTTCATTTAACAGATAGTAAAGTTATGGAAGGTGGAATAGCGATCTGTAAAATTTTTAATTCGTGATCACTATAGGGTCTCATGGGTTTCTTAACCAACAGCCTTGAAATTATACTGTTCCACTGTCCAGAGCATAGAAACAGAGAGTGGCCCCAAAAGGAAAAACACAGTTTATAGTTATTTTTGCTGCCCACATTGTGCTAGGTAGGTGCACTGCTGTGCAAAACGTGCTAATAAATGACATGGAGCAGCAGCCCATATTCTGGAGCTGCCTCATAACGGCAGTCGACAACGCATCATGAAGTTCTGGCATTTGAGGGAGCCCTTTCACCTTAGCAAATACAAAAACCATACCAAAGGCTCTACTTAATTGCCAAGCAAAGACATCTTGAGTAACAAGTGGAGTCTGGGAAAACTTAGTGACATGGCAGGGAAGACAAGTTAGATTCTTTAAAAAAAATCAGTCCAAGTGGATTTCAGATTCAAACAGATTTAGAAAAAAATCTCTTTTGCTAACGGTCTTAGAGAGGCCTAGTGGTGATCACAGACTAACAGCACTTATCTTCATTACATACTTTGAGATATAGTGCAGCCATTTAGCAAGTCGCTTACTGGCACAGTCCTGCATTTAGGACTCTACTGTCATAAGAAAAGTAATTTAAATCACTACAGTTACCTTGCAAAAATCTCATCGTATCTAAGATTGAAAATATGTGTATTTCACACACTGATCTCAGAATGATGTATTTCATATTTGTTCTTTTGTGCAGTGATTAGAAAAGTTTTTTATTGTTAATATCTGATTTATCTGAACTTCCAAATGTAACAGTCAGCAGATTTATTAGGGCTCACAGAATAGAGTAGGAAGCAGAATACAGATTAATGTTAACGTTTCAAAAGGCCTTTAAAGAGCTATTATTACTGCTATGTTGCAGTCCGTGCTTTTTTTATTACATTATTATAACCATGTTGTTATAACACTTTTCGTGTTTCATCAAACATTTTCAAACTTACATTTCCAAGGCTGGGCCTTGGACGAGGGGAGATCTTCAGATCTTTCAATCTAGATACAAGGTGAGGACCCAGACTCTCAGCTAGAATCAGGCAGTCCAGCTGATTTGATCACAGCGTAATGATTCTGACAAAGGATCTGGCCCAATAGCATAATGTTTAAAAAGCTGTATGTCATAAAATACGTGCAGTTTAGTATTGGCCACATTCACCCCTGGTGACGACTTTGGGCAGGTTGGCACGTTGTATCCTTTCCAGCTACAGCACAGTCCCATCACGTATCACTCAAAGTGCTCTGCTGAAAACATACCAGTATAAAGACATGATAGTTTGTCACTGCAAGAGAATGGGTATTTTTTTTCAACTGTGTGCCGCTAATTAATCCAACAGCATTTTCAAATAATTTAAGCAAGTGCTATCTTACAGATTTAGAGAAAAGCAAAACATTAACATATATAATTATTAAATAAGTGGGGGAAAAGATGAAAAATCATCAGAAATTCAAGATAGGAACACAAAAAGTGGCAGAATATTAGACTATTTCTCTGCCTCTAAATTCACTCATGACTTGAACAGGATGGATTCTCTTCTTTGCAGAACCTTTTCTGACAGCTGCATAGATTTCTTCTGGCTTCTCTCTTTTAATTAGGGGCTTCTTCTCTGGAGCCTTCATTCTCCACATCACAACAGGATGTCGTGGGCCAGTAGGACTCTGAATCTTGATAATCTTTGTGGATGCAATATAGGACATCTTCACTGTCTGCACCACAGCATTCATTAGATTTTTGGCAGCCTGAATTAGTGAAGTGACGCTATCCAACTGTAATAAGAAACAGAAACATTAGCCTAGGAAGCCAGTCTGCTTTTAATCATAATATGCTGAAGAATAAACATCAGTTAAAAAGTAAGAGTAACATAGCATACCAAGCCCTAATTTCTTTGTCTTCCCTTGGTGTGTCTGATCATAATATTCATATTCCACTGCTCAGACTTAAAGTGATATACAGAAATTTGTGCTGGTGGAATATAAATGCTTATGTAGATAATGTTTGTTGTTTTTTTTTTTTAAGGTGAATTCACGATGCTTGTCTGCAGGGTCTCATTGCACTTACTACTGACAGGTAATGAAACTACCTCAGAGAAGAGCTAGGAAAATGTGACCTGTTACTTCCTTTGTATCTGCACTAGGCGAAGTCTCCAGCTGCTCCTGTCACGCTCCAGGCTCCCAAACATGCTCCTGAGCAATGCTGGGATACTGTGAAGTGGCTGGCTTTGTCAGAGCTGCTGAACCCAGTCTCAGCAGCCAAGATTTTTAAGGATAATTAAGAGCGTGATAGCACACAGAAATCGCAGTGACTGTGTGGCCTTTCAAACTGTTTAAGGAGTGCCAACCTAAGAAGCAGAATGCATAACAAACTAATCCCTATCACCTACTACCATCTTCAACAGCGTACAAGCATTAAAGCAAAAGCATTTTCAATCAGTACTCATGGAAATCGGAAATAGTGCATTTAATTTGAACTGAAAATCTGCTAACTGGAACAAAACCATCAGCTTTTAACAAGCGAGTTGGCTCTCCCATACCGCTCTGTAGTATAATACAAGCAAACTCACTGATTGCACTGCTCCCTTCATACATTTGAGGTCTGCAGGCTGTACGGTGTCTATGGGCTGAAAGCAGAGAGTGCTGGGGACAGTTCACTGTCTTGGTCACCTCCTCAGCCCCAATAACTTTGGCAGCCCAGCCAGAGGCTGGCTGAGTTACCAATGTCGCACAGTTGCACTGTGCAAATGGCAAATACGATCCTATGGCATGTGTGGAGTAGAAGTGTTTTATTCTGTGTTAACCCCCAGTGAATCTCAAGCTCAAGCTCTAGGCACAAATCTGGTCCAACATGCTCCAGAAAGAGATTTCAGGCAGGCTGTATGCAGAACAGCGTTACTACTCTGATGGGGAGTGCCTATCTCAGGGGCTCTGGCTTGACAAAACCAAGAACAAGCTCAAGTATTTGACAAAAGGCCAACACTGACAAAAGTACTGATGCCTGTAATTGGCCATCAAAATCTCAAGCTCTAGGCACAAATCTGGTCCAACATGCTCCAGAAAGAGATTTCAGGCAGGCTGTATGCAGAACAGCGTTACTACTCTGATGGGGAGTGCCTATCTCAGGGGCTCTGGCTTGACAAAACCAAGAACAAGCTCAAGTATTTGACAAAAGGCCAACACTGACAAAAGTACTGATGCCTGTAATTGGCCATCAGTATTACTTCAGCCCTTGGAAATGAGAAAAAGCCTTCTTCTCATTTCTCATGGTCTCAAAACAGACTGATAAGGCTCAGGCTCATCCCTTCAGAAGTAATAGGGACAACAAACACAGAAGGAGAGGAACTGGGCGTGTGTGTGGAGTGTATGGGGGTGTCCTTCCACGTCTTGTGGTCTTAAAATCCAAGAGCAAAGAATTGCTCTGTGTATGTTTGCTACAGCTGTGTCTAATGTTAGGCATTGTATGCCACCCTGGGCACGTGAGAAGGCATCGCCACTCATCCGGTGCACTCAAACAGGAAAAAAAATATACCATTTTAGGTGAAAAGTTTATGATTTTATTTTTGGTCATATGGAAAACTTTTTTTTGACAGGGTCAGCTAACAGCTGAATGATGCCGTATTTCATTTTGAGCACAGTGCTTTTTGTACCATTTAATTTCTTTTGGATTTATTTGCTTGAAATAAAGGCTGTCTTCCCCCTTCAACTTAAGGTACCTTTGCTGTTGTCATAGTGCACTGAAGAACTGCTAGGGACAACTATAGTGCATAAATCATCTCAGTGACCTAAATGAGTAGCTTTTTATCTTCAAAGAGGACACCACACTCCTATTTAATTACAAGACTGACAATTTCAATTTGGAATCTCCAGTCTGAACACCTTTAAGAAAGCCCTGTTTTACATGTTTTTTTATTTATTTTAGTATTATGAAGTATTTAATACTTAGAGTTATTATTTATTTAGAAACACTTGTTATTTTAAGTATTATTTAAATAAATAAATTCTACCTGAGCCGCCTGCCATTTTATGACATCCTCCCCAAAACAGGGAAGAGGAGTGATAAAGTGGAATTTATATCAGTGTGCCAGGATGAGAACAGTATTGGTTTTAGGACCATACATAAATGTCAAATGTGAAATGGTCTACTGTCTAGAGAGTGGGGGGGGGGGGGGGTGTACACACGCACACATAGAATGAAAGAGTGTGCGCAGGCACGCTTACATACTCAAAGCACACTGTTCAGGAATATTACTCACTTCCATATATGCTAACACTGAGGAAGCCCACTATGGTTTGGATGTAAAAATAGTAGGATTACTCTGTGTAACTGGAGAGCCTACATTTCAACTTCTAAACATCCTCTTTGTTGAAACACTTGTCTTCTGTAAAAGCAAGGAAGTCAGTTCTCTAAAAGGGCCATCGGTTTTAGTGGGAGAATGATCTTCAGCTTTGTCATCCAGCCTAAACAGTGTCTTCAGTTGCAGATTTGCAAACGGGAGTTGTTAAGAAAGGGCCAAGGTCTTCTCCCCTTTGCCACGTCAAATGAATTGATCAAGTGAACTGATCAGGTGAGAGGAGTGTGTTGTTGTCTGTATTCATGTTGCTTGTGTAACACTTTATACATATACACACAAATGGAAAAAAGGCAATAATAAAAAATTGCAGCCACGGGGCTGGATTTAGTTGCATTTTTGGAAATACCTCTGAACTGGCGAAAACCCCTCCAGTTAATATCACATTTACTGCTTCTCTCTGAAGTGCCAAAAAAACCCTGACCAATTCCCCCCACACCAAAAGTTAAAATACTTAGAGGACTGGTTGAACGCATGCACATGTGAGATGGCAAACTGAAATTACCTCTATATGCCAAGAAACGGTGTAAAATTTACCAGATGGCCTCTAAAGTTCATTCCTTGCTGCAGCATGTAAACTTTTTAGAAAGGATTTCCAGTTTATAGTAGTCATGTAATCTTTGCATGGCAGTATTTTAACATAAGATGGTAGGTATTTTTGGGGCCTGTGATTTATGAACTTAACTTTAGGGAAGAAGGCTTCCTAGCTACTCTGCTAGGTTTAGCAGTACAACATAGTTTTTGTGATATGAGTTCAAGTGAAGTTCAAAGCACACGGTGACCTCCAAGCCTAAAACTTATTTCAAATGCTGCTTTTAATCCAAACATTTTATAAACTTCCAGGCTGTCACTAAGGTCTTCTGCTCAGAGGCCTTGTCTTTACACTCCTGATACATCGTCAGTTCCCAGCGTAGCCCTTTTTCTAGGGAGGCTGACTAGTGTTGTAGCATTTGCTCACTGGGAGATGAAGTGATGTCTTGTCTAAATTTCAAACTGCTGAATACTCATTGTCACAATATAGATTATTTGGTTAGAAGTAATAAGAAGGAGAGAGAGACGAAGTTTCATATGAACTTTTTTCTTTCATGCTAACTGGAGGGTTCATTATACACAGACACATGTATGTGCACACACAGACAATTTTAATTATCTGTTGTTTTCTAGAACAGCTGACAATGCCATGAGCCTGACAGCTTCTTAAGAGCTATGAATGATCTTCTTCCCTCCCCCCACAATGGTCAATATTGGTGGCATCATACGCACTCACTTTTCTAGCACTGGCTGGGGGGGAACGCCACTATGAAGCTGCTGTGCACCTAAGGGGGGGCAAAAGAAAAGATGATAGTTTTTGTTTCCATGGCAGGACGTGTATGGGCTTAAGGGGCAGTTGTTTGTTTTTTTTTTCCCTGAAGTTTCTCCTCAGTGACTTCAGTCTGTAATCCTTCCACTTTTTTAAAGTTGCCTGGCGTTACAGCCACGCTAGGAGGATGGCAGGCTGGGCAGCAAGCTGGGCTGGGGTGTCAGTGGCAGGTCTAGTGACTGCTCCTCTGGGAGTGGGGAGAAAATAAATCTGTTTGCATGGAAGGGAAAAAGCTTCTAGAAGAAATTGGTAGCAGCATCCAGGCAGGATAGAAGGTTGTCCCAAAACTTCATCCAGTTTTTATTGTGGCTCTAGTTTATACTGTGAAATATGGATAACATGAAGTGGCATCCTTTCAGGAGACCATTAGAACTTACTTGCCTTTCCTCTCCTGTGGAAACTGGACAGTTAGTTATCACCTCATTCTGGCACCTGTAGCTTTCACAAAATGGCTGTGGCTGTAGAACAGTCCACAGCTCCTTCACCACACCACTATGATCAAGAAAACTGTATTTTTATTTCTTAAACTATAATCATATATATCTACTATAAACAAATAGTAAGTAAAAATTGATGAGGTTGTAATTACAAACCAGTACGTGGCATGTTAGCCTCATAGTTTGACACAAACTCTGGGGAGTGGACACCTATCAACTCTGGCATTTTAAATGCTAAAAATCCAAAGATTGAATTATAAACCCAATTGTACAGCTGTACCAAACTGGAGTGGCTGAATTCCACTGCCCCCTGGCCATGCCAGAGGAACTGAACCTCTGCCATATTACTTAAGCTCTACAAAAGATGCCCAGAGATACAAACGGGCTTGCAGAAACAGATACCTAAACCAAAAATATAGAAAAGAGCTGCTGTGTGCCTCCCTGCTGAAAAGCAGACAAACTATCTACCACTAAGGCTGTTTCAATTAGGCATTTTGTTGCAGCTACTGGGGGGGGGGGGGGGGGGGGGGGGGTGGGGGGAGGGGTAGGTGGTGTATGTCAGGACAGGCAGCAATCACCATTAATTTTACTTTGCCCTTGGCATCTCTGCATAGGCAATGAAATACAGGGAGACTTAATGCTGCCCTTTAGGCTATCCATGTTATTTGCAGTGTCTTAGTGTCCACGTCCCTCCCTCAGTTTTCTGGCACTATCTCACACTAGTCTTACTTCTATACAGAAAATGTGGATATTGGCGGGGGGGAAGGTATTTCTTAACTGCATTCAAAATTTTGGAGAAGCTCTTAGAAGATGTTCTTGGACATGCACTACAGATGATAAGAATCAGGCCATGCATTTTATTGGGTTTTTTTGTCACTAGGGACAGCTGTTTTTATACTTCGATGCCAGTAACATTATAGAATTTGGTGTAAATCTACTGTTCTTCAATAAATCTAACGTATTCAAGGACTGTCTTCACTTGGATGCTTTTATCTCAGATATTCAGCAGGCTCTTCAAGGTCTCATATCTAGGAAAACTGATGAAATGAAACTTGGCATAAATGAAAGATTGATAAAATATTCATTGAGCGTCTAAGTTCATTTCATTTAGAGAGATGTAGCTGCAAACTCTTCAATGTGTAGCAAGTGGTATATAAAGATTCACTAGCGAAACAAACCAACCAACCAACCCCAAATGAAAAGCTGTTTTTATTTTTGCATGACTCCCACTTTTGCTCTTTTGGCACTTTCCATGGAGACACAATGTTCCAGCCTCCACGTTTCACAGGTCTGACTGTGTCAGTCAAGACAGTAATTCTTTAAAGGATTTAGGAAAAGCATCCCTTACCGTATCTTTCCTCATTTAAATATGGCATCTGTCCTGTGAGCCTTAGGACTTTGTTTCCATTGCAAAAGGAATACAGAACGATTCTATAACCACTGTAACTTCATATTGTGGTGCAACACAGAAGATACAGACCTGGAGATAGTAATTTTAAAAAAACAACCAACCACCCAAACCCTGCCACCAACAAAAATCAGACTGGCAGCGCTCATGCTGAAGTTGACTCTCTCTCGTCTCCAGCATTTGCATTCCTGTTCTGTAATGAGTCCTGTGTGCGAGTAAGCAAACTCTCCATTGAATAACAAAGCTGAAGAAAAGGGAGTTCAGAAAAAAATGAATTTTGAAACTTTATTTGCAATTTGATTACACACATTGTATTTGTCCCATTTTTGTAAAATAACTTCCTGTCTTGGCAGTAGTAGCAATCCATTACTATAAGAAGTTCAACAATATAATAACTCATATGGTCAGTTCTTTTTATTTAATATTCCGAATGATTAAGAGAATCATGGCTTCTGTTCAGCGTACTAAGAAGAAATGCTCGCCTTGTCACGTGTCAGTAGGAGTTGTTTCTGTAGCAGTTAAACAAATAAATACAGAATTTCCTTATTCTCAAAGCATGTAAATACGTCAGTCTCCCACTCACATTCTTTGCGTAGTTTTGCAGATGCTGTCTGTCTGACATAAAGAAATGGCAGACAATTGCCTTCTGGAATAAAGCTGTAAGAGTCTATGCAAAACAATACTCACAAAACATTTCTTGATATATTACGTGCAAGTCTGCTAGAACCCCAGTTGTGATACTCTGGATTGGTCTGCTGTGAGCATTAATTTGTTTTGCAGGGAACTGAAGTTTTCCTATTTGAGCACAGATTTATCAATTGGCTGTTTACAATCTCCCAAGTCCTATTTACAGTTCAACCAGACTTTCATTTTTCATACAGGTGAAAACTAAGTCTTTCATATCAAATACACAGTCCTTTAATCAATGTTTGAAATCTGAACTTAAAATTCTTTTGGAAACAAGGTCAATTATTAAAAATTTATCTTAATTGAACCGCTAGGTTGAAATACATTCCTAGAAGCAAATTTTCTTTGTTAAGCTATACTGAGAGACTAAGACTGAATTTTTATTTCTTTGACAACTGCTTCTGAAAATAACATGAATTCTACATTTCTGTGAAGAGTAGTGAGCTTCTGAGTAGTGCTGCATTTAAGGTAAGGAGTACTTATTAACATTGTGCTTTTCATTTTCTTCCCACTTTTTTACTAAGTGTAACAATTTGCTGTTGTGAATTATTTTATGGTTCTTTCACTAAGGTTGCAATATAAAATAGTGATTTAATCCCTTAGGATTAAAAGTAGCAGAACAATCCAAACAGGTAAGTTTGGATTAAGAGTGAAATCCTGACGAAGACATGGGAGTTTTCCTTGGCCTGGGCCAGGATTTTAATACTAGTTTATCTGCCTTGTTTTCTGAGGTGAGGATGTTTACATTTCCACAGTTTTTTCTCCACCCACAATAGCGATAATTTCATTTTCATGAAAATGGAGATCTTCGTGTAACAGTGACACCAGAAGATGTGTGGTCAAGAAAGCACAGCAAAAAGTTCAAGAGTTGGAAGCACTTCATTAACTACCATGTTTCTTCATATAACTGCCAGATGATACATAAAACCTATCATGGATTCAATCCTAGTACAGGTTATATATAAAATAAGCCAAAGGGAGACTTGCCATTGCAATTCTGTTTTCCCATTACTGGAAACTGTTCCCTCTGCTTTTTGCCCACCTCTGTTTTGCCATGCCCTCCCTTTGGGATATCAGAGAGAATTCATCCTGATCTGTGGAACTGGCCTCGGGAAATCTGCCTCACCGTTTGGGTGGGTAATCTGGGGGTGTTTATTTTCAATGGGCTGAGTTTTCCTAAAAACATGGCTATTCCGTTGGTTATCTGTGTCTCTGCCTGTCTACCCAGTAATTACATTACACACCTTAAGGGTATTTGGGGTTTCTGCATTTTACCCGTTTTTCAGGTGTGGAAATTGAATCTAATGAACTAAATAACTAACCGTTACCAGAATCTGCTTCAGACTATGTAAGATTCAAAGAACTGAAATTGAGTCCTATAATTAGACCAGGCCCTGTGTCCAAGATAAATGATAAACAACTTACATAAGTACTGTAAAACTGTTTCCCTGAAACACCATAATGGAACATATGCTTAGACAGGCGGTTAGCTCAGTCTCTCCCAAGTACTGCTGCTTTTACTTGCAGAAGGTTTTAAAAAAAGAAACTCTTTTTTAAAAAACAGGTCCTTGAGAAAAAGAGGATAATGGTTTAATATAAATCCTTTCCTTGCTGTTTTCATCTGTTGCTTTGCTTTGTGAAGAAACGGAGTGCTTGTTGCAATGATCTTTTACATGCACTGAGGCTAAGAACTGTAAAATACATCGTGATTTTGTTAATTAGCAAAACAATTATTATTAGGAAAAGTTAACTGTCTTGTAGTGCACATTACTAGTAATACTTCTTGCTGCTTTAAATTAGTTTTTCTCGGTAGATGCAGTTTAGAAAGCAATAGCAACTGAGCTGTCTGTAAGTAAGAAACAGGAAAAAGCATATCCCTTGCTTTGCTTCCAATGGCCAGGACTTTTCTATGCACGCACCTACGGGAATACACTATGCAAAAGCAGTGAAAGATACAGTGTTAGTACATTAAAAAAAAACAAACAGTGAAACATTTCTGTCAACTCTCAATAAAAAAAAATTAAAATAATATACCAACTCTTAGGGGTTAGCATCAACTTTTAGAAAATCAGCTTTTTATTATTTTCAGAATCAAATACTGATCTAAGAAGTAATTTTATGAATAGTTTAAGGCCCTACAAGTAGCCTTCGACCATTAGTTTAAACAAACTGAACTACAAGTTCCCAATGACATGGAGAAATACCAGCAAGGAGAAACAGACTGGCTGAACAAGGAGCAGTAGCTGTGCCTCTGGCATACGCAGGCATCAGCTTTGGATTACAGCAACTATGGACTTAAAGCAAGGCAAAAGAGACATTTTTTCACTGAAGGTCGCACAGCAGTAAAAGCAGAACAGCGGTACTGAAGTCAGCGGAACTGTCTACCTATAATAAATCAAGTGGGCTGTTACAGTGGCCAATATTTCAATATGATTACCAGCTTGTTGCTTAGCCCTCTGTTCCCATTCTTCAGTCCTACAGGAGCTGCAGCTTGGAAGCCATTCTGCCCATCTTGACTTCTCTTTCAGGAGGGAAAAGCAAACCCAAACAGAAACCCTAAAAGGAACTGAAATGCACTGCTCTCCATCCCCTCCCCTGCCAAAGGAGCAGCTCTTGAAGAGTTCAGCAAAACACCAGCTCTTGCTGTGTGGTTCCTCTCTAGCAGTAACTGAAAACCTCCAACTGTAACGAAGACGTTGAGCGGCTTGCCAGCTGCCACAGTCCTCACATGTTGGCTGAGACATGATTTCCTGGGGATTGGGACTGTGTCAGCCAAAGGCCTGGTGGCAGCTACAGATACCCTACCTTGTATTTTTCTACATGCTAGCTTACAGCTTTGACTCCATGTGTTTTTACCTGCGATATAGCCTTCAAAGCTGAAACATGTTCATAGCAGTATCGTGCAGGCAACTTTTGATTTAACTGGCATGGGAACTCAGTGGTAACTCGGTAAGTGAAATAGACATTTAAATCCAGCCTTGAAGCATGAAGTTAGAAGTATTAAAACACCTACATTTGGCACAAAAGTGGACTTATGTCACCATTTAAGTCTGGTTCTTGAGATACCAACCGGAAGAGTCAAAGATAAATGAGACATTTGCAGGAAAAAGAGAGTGAAACAGCCTTCAGTGCACAGGTAAGGCTGGCTAACCTGAGAGAGCTTTTCTATGCCATTTATCAAATTCTGTGATACTGTAACTCTGAACACTCTCTCTTCCAGACTTCTGTTTCCTTTTTAAGGCCAAAAAGCTTTGTCTCCCTTGCCAAATACAATATAAAATGAAATACAAGAAGATGAAGACGATAAATAGCACAAACCAGAATTGCCTGGCAGAAGTCAGAGGGCGCAATGCTCACATATAAGATAGTTAATTTTCTGCCCTGGGATACAATTCTCTTTGTTTAAAGCCACTGTTGGAAAAAAAGCAAGCTGTCAACGTGCAAGCCTATCATTGTGTAGTACTTGTAAATGAATTATCAGATTATCTACATAAATGAATGCAATTACTGTTAATCTGCATACTGCAAATGTTACCCCATTATTTTGTGTATCATTGTGTGTAAATGAATTATCAGATTATCTACATAAATGAATGCAATTACTGTTAACTGTTAATCTGCAAATGTTACCCCATTATTTTGTGCCTGAAGAGGCACAAATTAATTCTAATTAATAGAAGGAATTGTCTGTTTCCTGTTTAATCACACCTAATGAAGACTTACTGAATCCTCACCAATTTTACTTGTGCAGTTTACAAATTGGCAATGCTAGCAAAGCAAGCTGTCAACGTGCAAGCCTATCATTGTGTAGTACTTGTAAATGAATTATCAGATTATCTACATAAATGAATGCAATTACTGTTAATCTGCATACTGCAAATGTTACCCCATTATTTTGTGCCTGAAGAGGCACAAATTAATTCTAATTAATAGAAGGAATTGTCTGTTTCCTGTTTAATCACACCTAATGAAGACTTACTGAATCCTCACCAATTTTACTTGTGCAGTTTACAAATTGGCAATGCTAGCTTCATTATTTAAAAAATTAAGTATTTTATGGGAGCATGAAAGACTAAATACAGATCAAGAAGTTTTTAATGAATGAAAAAAACAAAACCGCAGTGAATGAATTAGCAGCACATCTCTTCCTCTCTTTTTCTGTACATGACCCTTTTATAACCAACATATCTGGGGCTCTGAGCATTACTGTGCCACTGACTAGAAGGAAGTACTGGAATTCAGGGAAGAGCAGTGAGAAAGGTAGGTGTCCACATAACTGTAGTGGGAGACTACAAGATTGTATGGCCTGAAGTCAAAAAGCCACTAATTGAGGAGAGCAGTTAGCAGATCCGTCAGCTGGCTACTCCCCGAAGCGTTCCAACTGCCCCAGGCAAATCGGCCTATTTAACCTACACTAATGATATGGCAGGGGTATTAATTTTAAGTAAGAAACATTCCAGGGGAGGTTGTCAGAGGAGTGTTACAGGGAAGACAAGGACAAGGGCACAGGGGGGACAGATGAAAAACAACTAAAGAAGATAATGTGATATAGAGAATGAATGACTATGAGCTGTGTTTGTTGATTACAACATACTTTTTCGTATGCATAAGGCTCTTTGTTGCCATGGGAATAAGTCCTGAACTGAACTATGCTGGCAGTCACCAGTACCTCCTTAGGTACAGTGCTTCTATAGATGAGAATCCATTTTCCTGTTGACAGAGATACAGGTGCCTTTATACCATGGCATTGCTGACCACTGTTACACAGTAGTATATAAGGTTAATCTGTAATGCCATTTTATGTCTACTTTACTTTCTCCTCCATAGCTTCATCCAGAAGAAGATACTGGTAAGACAGATGTTGTGACTTAGCTCTATTTCAAGAAGACAGTTCTTTCTTTTACAGATCTACAAATATGTAATAGAATGAGACTACATCCTCTGCTCTTCATCCCTCTATTCCTTCCTCTGACTTGGTCCTTAGGCTTCAATAGAGGATTTTTTTTCATGAAGCGCTACTCTTCTTGTGAGAAAAAACCTTTAAAATTCCTTGAGGCCAATTTAAATCCGATACCCTTGTGCAGAGTTCTTCTTGTCAGAGGAAGGGAAGTGTGGGGTGGATGCAAGTGCCATCTTACATCTGTACAACAGTGCTTTTATGTGTGGATTTGTGGTCTGTCACCAGCTTTTGCTTCACCATTCTCACTTGGCGCAGCAAAGTTGACTTGCCAGTGTGGACGTTGATATTAACCATCTGAATGTGGAAATCTGTAATTTCTCACAGGAGAGGAGCTTTCCTCCTCAGCTCTTCTGTTTGCATACACCTATCACAGCTCGTGAGGGAGACAGGAGATAACGGAAGGGAACTGCAAGGAGCCACAACAGACAGCTGAGGGATGACCAAGAATCAGGTAGTTCAATCTTGAGCATACAGGTATATGGGTACAGAAGAGAGAAATTGCAGGGCAACAGTGAAAGCAAAAAATGGAGCAACCTGTATGTTTATTTCCTAATGCCCCTTCTAATACACTGTTTCCTGTAGGAGATCTTCACTACACAGAGGAAGGATACAGTTTCAGATATTTTGAGACTCATGATTTTTTTACTTAATACATAATGAAAACTTTACTATCTGCAAAGGCATGCCCTCTTTTTTTTTTCTTAATCATGCCTGATGTCTCTTTTTCTGAGTCTCATTCTTTACTAGTATAAACAGATAAATGAGAGAAGATCAGGACTGGGGAGAATATAATCCTATTCCAGCTACAGTTCTGACTCCTTGAAAAAAGAACTCTGCTATTGATTTTATGTGAGCAAAATCTGAAGACTTAGTAGTGTTGCATAAACTGTAAAAAAACCCTTTTGGCTACAAGAGTGAAATTTAGCTGCCTGAGCAAATACTTGACAGATAATCAGGGCACAGATGTTCTGTCCGCATATTTTCTATAGAGTTTTTTCCTTACTGTGCTCCCAGATCTTCTGTGTGTGTGCATGTGTGTGAGAGAGTGGGGAGGAAGAGAGACAGAACCTCTGTGCTTTCTTATGCAGAACTTTGTTTTGTCACTTTTTCCAAGGCCAGGTAACCTACATGATCAAAATCTAAAGCCTCCACATGGACTTTCATAGCCAGATTTTGCTCCAGCTTTTAAAAAAAGCAACCCAATGATCAGCCATTTTGCATAGATGGGTGTCACATTGGCAAGCCTTAATACATAATGAAAACTTTACTATCTGCAAAGGCATGCCCTCTTTTTTTTTTCTTAATCATGCCTGATGTCTCTTTTTCTGAGTCTCATTCTTTACTAGTATAAACAGATAAATGAGAGAAGATCAGGACTGGGGAGAATATAATCCTATTCCAGCTACAGTTCTGACTCCTTGAAAAAAGAACTCTGCTATTGATTTTATGTGAGCAAAATCTGAAGACTTAGTAGTGTTGCATAAACTGTAAAAAAACCCTTTTGGCTACAAGAGTGAAATTTAGCTGCCTGAGCAAATACTTGACAGATAATCAGGGCACAGATGTTCTGTCCGCATATTTTCTATAGAGTTTTTTCCTTACTGTGCTCCCAGATCTTCTGTGTGTGTGCATGTGTGTGAGAGAGTGGGGAGGAAGAGAGACAGAACCTCTGTGCTTTCTTATGCAGAACTTTGTTTTGTCACTTTTTCCAAGGCCAGGTAACCTACATGATCAAAATCTAAAGCCTCCACATGGACTTTCATAGCCAGATTTTGCTCCAGCTTTTAAAAAAAGCAACCCAATGATCAGCCATTTTGCATCAGTAGTGAATTTCTCTCCCTCTCTCCTTATCACTTTATCCATACAACACATTTTTAATTCCCGTGTTCTCCTAAAGTTGAAGCAAGTCAAACAGAAATAGTTCATTTACATATAGATTAGGACAAGCCTTATAGGAAAGCCATCACAGTTTGGTTTGGTTGCATTTTCACATAACCACAATTTTAATTGAAAAGGGACAGTTGAGCACAGTCAATCACGAATGCCCTCCCCTTCCCAATAACAGACATTTAGACCAGTGAGACTTTTTTTTTTTAAATTTTATAAATTTTTTTAATAACTACTGATACCAACCAGGTATGTCTCCACTGACTTTAAAAGGCTTTGGTTAAAAGCGCAGATCTCTTGGAGCATTGGCTGGCAGATTTTCTCTCTTTTATATGCCTAACCGTATCCCCCGTATTTAAAAAAAAAAATACAATCACTGTTGGAGCATTTTCCAAACTTAACAGAATAACAACCAGAATTTACAGCATCTCACCTCGACTCCACAAAACTCAATTTCCACTGACTCCAAGCTAAGCACCTGTTCAAGTATGTTTATTGGACTGGGACTGAGTTAAGCATTTATTTGAACAAGTAATTGCTTTCCTGAACTGGAACTTCCGGATGCACACAATGTATGTCCTCATCCTCCTTCCTTGAAACAGGATTAAGATCTATAGTCATCCCTCTGGGATTATGAATGAAGTTAAGTTTGGGTTTTCATTTTTAGAATTAAAATTTTTGCACCAGGATTATGTACATCCCACTGTTGACTTATGGGTGACACAATAAAATGGTAAAGAAAACAATGTGAGTATCATTACAGTGGGAGAAAAAAAAGAGCAAGAACTAAACTAGACTTCCAAAATTTCTTGCAGTGAGTCCACCAATCAACTGCACTCAGTAATGAAAACAGGACCAGGAAAATTACAGATTGTATGCATCAGGTGGTATGCAGATTTTGTAGGTCAAGGATGCATGTGAATCCAAATTTGCCAAAGTAGTGGACAATTCAAATCACGTAAACATTGTGATGTGCAAGAAGCTGTATCTTTTAACTAGTTTTGTAAGCAAATAATGTTTATTTATTTGTGTTGTGCATTTGTTCATTTGTCAGTCCTCCAGTAACTTTTTAACTTACTAGTTAGCTACTCTCCGATTTCCAAATTTCACAGAGACACAAGAATAGATCTCTACCAGATCACAAAATCAGAGACTGTATAGAGAAAAAGAGTCCCATATGAGAGGTCCCAGAGAAGAAAAGACAGAGACAGCCCAATTCTTGTTGGCTCCAAAGCGGGTGGCCAGCAGCCCGTCAGCATGCACTGCGCAGTCAGTATCTGCACCACTGCTGCTTGTTGCACAGCTGTAGTTGACTTTGGGGGAGGCTTACGGCAGATTCAAGGCTCGCTCACCCGCTCACTCGCTCACTCACTCTATCATGATCGGGGGAGCATGTTAGAAGCACAGAAGTTGGGGTAAAAAGCACTAGTACTCAAAGAAGATGTGAACAGTTTATGTGCAGGTGAGCAGGAGAATGAAGTACTGAAACAAGGCCTCTAAGCACACAGGGATACATGGATTTCTGTCATGTGGGACCATGGAGGTACGTTACAGACAACATAGGGAAGCTGAGAGCATTGATAGCAGAGGACACGTGCACAGAAGGCATGAAACAATGAAATCTGGCTTTATTAACCCACGCTGCTCATGAAACTGCTTTAAAAAGAAAGAAGAACTGGCTAACGAAGATAAACCTGATTAATTTACAACCCAAATGAAAACAAGTATTTGCTTCAGAAAGTATACATTCAATTCAAAATTACTTATCTGTAGGTTCCAGAGGTTTAAATACGGTCTCTGAATTATCACTTGAATAGCCAACAAAACTATCCTACAAAAATCAGTGTTTCAAATCTCACATCAGTAAGAGGGTTCATTTCTGATTAGTTTATAAACCATATAAAATGTACTAATAGTTTTACTGATAAATATATATTCCAGACTATGTGAATGTGAAGTTATCATAAAGAGGAAAGTATTTAAATGGTAAGAATGTAGGGTGGGAAGCTTTTGTTACCTGGTTTTTGTACCATGTAGCAGATTTTATGTCTTGAAATCATAATCCTATATGCTACAGGTAATAACACTAATAATCAAAGAATATGTGAAGGTGAAGGCATTATATGAATGCCTGTGATCAGATCTGTGCTGAGGACAAGTACATAAAAGTTCCACAGAATCACAAACAGTATCTTTTCCATGGCTAATGATACTTGGCTGTAATGGAGCTAATGACTCTTAAATTAATGCAAAATCAAGAAATCTACTCACGAATCAAGTCACCTTGCTCTTAGTTTTCTTTGTTTCTGTAGGGATGTAGAATGTCCTTCATCTTTTCCTTCTGAACTGGAAGTACATCTCTGGGGATTTCTTTTTGTGTATAGACACATATACGTGCATATTCCATATATGTAAGTAAATGAACCACTATCTTAAAATGGGTTACAGTTCCTAAAACCAAATTACTCCAGAATAACAGTGAAGAATAATATGTTTTGAGAATTTAAAAGAAAAAGAAAAAAAAAAATGCTATTCCTTTTAAGCCACCAGTCTTATGCTTCACTGTCTTAGATTCTCTGTGTTAAGTAAGTGTAAAAAACAGTGGGGAATAAAACAAGATTCAGGACTACACTGGAACATCTCACAAGCACAGGAAAGCACAGCTAAAATTTAAGATTTATTTTGATTAATAGAGTAATTGATACCATTCTTCTACTTACAGCAGACATGATGAGCTCTCCACCTAGGTTCTGGATTTCTGCTTTAACTTGACTGCAGATTTTGAGCTGATGGGAGTACAGCTTGATCTGTTCTAGGTAAGCCAACAAATCCTGTTTGCATGATTGGTCTGGACACTGAAGAGTAAGAAAAGAACAATTAAGAAAGCACTTCAGCAACTTGTCTCAGACATCAGGTTAATACTTCACTGAGGAGTATTCAAATTGTACGCGAGTGTAGCCTCGCTTTTCACTGCAGCTGTTATCAGGTTGTGTAGTTCATTCCTCCTGTGAAGCTTTTTAATAAAGTAATTGGAGAAGCTCAGAATAATCCTAAACTTCCCCATGTTCACTTTTTGTAACACTGCCTGCCTTGCCTTAGCAATATTTCTAAACAAATTCTTTAATGTATAGAATAGTTACTTTCCCTTCAATTCCTAAGAGGTTATGATTTCTTTTTAAGAAGATACTTACATTAACAGTAATACTTACGTGGGCAAGTGTAAGCTTAAATGCAGAGCAATGTTAACATTTGTATGAAATTATGCTTTATCTTATAATACTATCTTTTTTTTGTGTGTGTTCCATCCAGAGTTTATTCAACTTGATCTGCAGATCAAGAATGTCTTACAGAAAACTCACTGGTTTCAGTACTTTCAACAACACAGTATTTTTTACAAAAATAGCATCTTTCTACCCTCACTTCTGTGAACTTCCAAAATACTTGGAGTACTTGGAGGGGAAACACTGCTCTGTGAGTACCAGGCTAGACACCTAAGGCCTGGTATGCATTTGTTCTAAAGCTGCTTTTCATTGCTCTGGCAGAATAAAGGGATCTTAAGGTGAATGGTGAGTCCCTATCATGCTACCACAGCTCTGAAAAGTGAGCATGAGAAATAAGAAATAGATCCCTACAGTTTTTCAGAGACATGTTTTTAGCCTGTGTGCTGTACTTACATTATAAATATGGTCACTTTCTTTTGACAGGAAATTGTGTTCAGCTTTGTGTATTAAAAAAGAAATACGTTCCCACCAACTGCAGTGGCAACAACTACCTATGGTTTTGTACCGTTATTAAACCTTTGGTCTTACGGAATTGTGGTCAATGCTTTAGTGATTTAAATCCCAAACCTGCCAGAAGTCAGAAAAAGCACCAGTTCAACTTAATTTATGAAATACTTTACCTAAACTACTGGTTTTGCTAAAGATACTTGTTTAAAATGTGGGTGTGATGATTCTAGTCTTCATGACTATCCAGTCTTATGCTTCACTGTCTTAGATTCTCTGTGTTAAGTAAGTGTAAAAAACAGTGGGGAATAAAACAAGATTCAGGACTACACTGGAACATCTCACAAGCACAGGAAAGCACAGCTAAAATTTAAGATTTATTTTGATTAATAGAGTAATTGATACCATTCTTCTACTTACAGCAGACATGATGAGCTCTCCACCTAGGTTCTGGATTTCTGCTTTAACTTGACTGCAGATTTTGAGCTGATGGGAGTACAGCTTGATCTGTTCTAGGTAAGCCAACAAATCCTGTTTGCATGATTGGTCTGGACACTGAAGAGTAAGAAAAGAACAATTAAGAAAGCACTTCAGCAACTTGTCTCAGACATCAGGTTAATACTTCACTGAGGAGTATTCAAATTGTACGCGAGTGTAGCCTCGCTTTTCACTGCAGCTGTTATCAGGTTGTGTAGTTCATTCCTCCTGTGAAGCTTTTTAATAAAGTAATTGGAGAAGCTCAGAATAATCCTAAACTTCCCCATGTTCACTTTTTGTAACACTGCCTGCCTTGCCTTAGCAATATTTCTAAACAAATTCTTTAATGTATAGAATAGCTACTTTCCCTTCAATTCCTAAGAGGTTATGATTTCTTTTTAAGAAGATACTTACATTAACAGTAATACTTACGTGGGCAAGTGTAAGCTTAAATGCAGAGCAATGTTAACATTTGTATGAAATTATGCTTTATCTTATAATACTATCTTTTTTTTTTGTGTGTTCCATCCAGAGTTTATTCAACTTGATCTGCAGATCAAGAATGTCTTACAGAAAACTCACTGGTTTCAGTACTTTCAACAACACAGTATTTTTTACAAAAATAGCATCTTTCTACCCTCACTTCTGTGAACTTCCAAAATACTTGGAGTACTTGGAGGGGAAACACTGCTCTGTGAGTACCAGGCTAGACACCTAAGGCCTGGTATGCATTTGTTCTAAAGCTGCTTTTCATTGCTCTGGCAGAATAAAGGGATCTTAAGGTGAATGGTGAGTCCCTATCATGCTACCACAGCTCTGAAAAGTGAGCATGAGAAATAAGAAATAGATCCCTACAGTTTTTCAGAGACATGTTTTTAGCCTGTGTGCTGTACTTACATTATAAATATGGTCACTTTCTTTTGACAGGAAATTGTGTTCAGCTTTGTGTATTAAAAAAGAAATACGTTCCCACCAACTGCAGTGGCAACAACTACCTATGGTTTTGTACCGTTATTAAACCTTTGGTCTTACGGAATTGTGGTCAATGCTTTAGTGATTTAAATCCCAAACCTGCCAGAAGTCAGAAAAAGCACCAGTTCAACTTAATTTATGAAATACTTTACCTAAACTACTGGTTTTGCTAAAGATACTTGTTTAAAATGTGGGTGTGATGATTCTAGTCTTCATGACTATGCAACAGAATAGAAATGTTTGGTTAAGCAAGCAAGTTCATGTTTTAGACTTGGGAAAAGATAGCAAGGAATAATGAAGAAACTAAAGTGACCAATTTTAAATTAATTAATACGAATTAAATGTCAGTCCTTACCTCGTGTTCTGCTAGATCCATTACTAAAATGTTTTCTGTACTTTGGCATAGTTTAGAATACAAATAGAAGAGTTTCTTGACATCCTCTCTTTCTTATGTGTGACGTTTTCAAAGTGTTAGTGTATTACAGAAAACTATACTAAAATACATCTTTGTTTCTTCCTTACTCAACACTGCTTTAAGAACTACACAAATCAGTATTTAAATGTATCTCAGTGACTGTTTAGAAAACTGGAATACTCATTGTTTACTTAATTTTAATTAATAAAAATCTGTCTTTCCAGTCAAATGCAACTGTAATCCCTTTAAGCATCAGAACTAATTATATCAAGACAGGGTGTATTCCCTGGAACGAGATGATTGCTCCTCAATTTTTTCTTTTCCTCTTCTTAAATACACTGTGATTTTTTTTTTTCCACTGAAAAAACTCAAGAGATGGGCAGATAGGGTGCCGATACAGTGTCTCATCCACTTCAAATAGTGACAATGTAAATTATAGACATTCAGAGACAAGAATATTTTAACCTTATTATGTAGTACTCTTTTATATAATGATAGTGGCAGGCCAGTCACATTTACTATATCTTCCTTATATACCATTAGAGAAGAAATGTGTAACATTTTAGGAATGCTAAAGATGATATGCATCAAAGACTGGGAAAATGCCACTCAAGAACAAGACCTTGAGATTAAAATAGTTCAGTGAAAACACTGGTTCAGTGCTCAGTAGTATTAAAAAGGAGCAAATGCTAGGCATTATTAGGCAAAGACTTCTGAAATGTAATTGTGCAACTGTACAACTCTGTGGTATACCCACAGCTTTACTACCCTGTGTAGGTATGGTGCATCTTTCCCCTCTCTCACCCATTACGAGGCACATAAGAAAACAGGAAAAGGACAACAAAGATTTTCATGAAGACAGGTATTCTTTCCTCCAATACAAAACCAAGAGGTCATTACAAGTAACTAGCACGAGTTCGAAACAAAAGGACATGGTTCTTAATGCTGTGTTGTTAAGTTGCAGAAATCTTTGTTGCAGAATGGTTATACTAAAAGCTTACATGGGTTAAAAAAATTGCTGGACAAATTAATGAAAAAACTATCAAGGACTATTTAATGTCTCAAGTGTATCAAAAATATGTTTGGTTAAGTAAAGTCTTGAATGGCTGCTGGAGGTTGGGAGACCATATTGTGGAAGTATCATGAAACCCATGCCATTATCTCACCAAGTTCTGTATATGTTCACTATCAACTATTGTCAGCAACAGGATATTGGCCTAAGTGAACCTACAGTCTGACCAAGTGTGCTCATTTTTATGTACTTTACCCATAAAACTTTACAAGATGATACGACCAAGGCAGGGACCAACACAACACAAAGAAGTGGCATTTACAGCGGTAAAGATAACATTCCACACTACTTTAAGCAGGATAAAGTACTACAAAAAAATTAAAGCCTCATGCCTTACAGCATATCTGAATCAACGGTAAACAGATGTTAGAAAGAAATGTACTCTGTAGAGAGGATATTCCATAAGGAATCCTCTACATATTGCTCAGAAACATCTGGTACAAGCAACACTTGCTTACTAGTGAAACCAAACACTAGGCTGCAACAGAAGGACAATTATAAATTCTGAGTTTAATCATCCCACAGGCAATTGATGGTTACCAGTGTAATGCCTCACATTCTTAGCTAGAGAACCTGGCAAATTATGAGAGGTTCTTTCCCATACATATTGAAGGTAGAGCTTTCCATAAGAATAGCATCAGAACTGACTTGCATCCAAACGATGCAGTGGTGTTTTACCTAATAGAAATAATATCCACAGAAACCTCAAAGTGACTTGATAAATTATACAGTGATTAAAAACACAGTGAAACCAACATTCACAATCCAAGTGAAAAAGCCACTGGCACAGCAGTGGCACAAAAGCTCAAGACAAACAATTCTGCAGGAAATTTTGACTGTAAACAGTATTGTTCCTGCTTTGACTTCATTCCTTTGCTAACGAAGTCAGTAGCATTTCTCTAGAATCTGAATCTGTCTTCATGGTGGTTAATACTGGGTATAATCACACACAGACCCACTACTATAAATATAAATGTATAATTTATTGCAACTATTTGTTGATTGTAAGCCTTTAGGTAAGGTGATCCTGTAATCAGAAGATCTTTTTGGCACATCTGCTTGGATCATATTTATCAGCTAACCATTTTGAAGGATGCCCTTTCAATTTTACTTTCAGGAAAACTTTTCTAAGGTACTTGAAATCAGCTTCTAAGTCAGGAGACTACCTGGTTCTATATAAAGAGATGTTTCATATTGATCCCTATGCTTCCAGAGTTTAAAAGTAGTTAACATTTTATTGCATTGATGTTGATCCTGACCAAGAGACCACTGTATATCGAGGAGTTACTGACTCACACAGCAGTTGCCCTGAGTGGGGCCAGGCCTGTGCTGCGCTGCGCTATGCTGCACATACCACTTGGCCTTCAGGCCATGCTGTGGTGCACAAATCCCTTGGCTGCAGCATACACCTAGCTAACGTATGGCAGCAGAGGAGCTTCTGGGCAGCTCCCACTTGGTACTGGTGATAAGGCCACCTGCGTATCCTTGCCTTTATCTAGGACTGCAGAAAGAAGTTCTCATGTGAACATCCTGTTTGACAGTGGAAATGATTAATAGAGTTGCTTCCTTGTAAGAAAATCCTGTAATAGCTCAAATGTCCAAAATGGGGGAATCTCTTCTCTGAACAGGGTCTGCCCAGCGTGCTGTGCGTGGATTGGAGGCCCGTTTGATGCTACACCACCTGGGGTTGCCCCCACTGAAAGGGATGTAAGATTATCTACATTACTCTTTCCTTACAGTGTTAGCTCTGACAAACAGCATTTTAAATGACACCTCACGGAGTCTGAGTGCCTTTCTTACTGGGATCATAATGGACCAGCACCTCCTGGTGCAAAACAAATGGAATACTGAGGAGGCTTTTAATAAAGATCTTAATCTACAACACATTCCATTAAAACCAGGATGTACTAACTGCCTTAATTATCTCAGGACTTTCAGGTCACAAATTTGACAATGAATTTGGAACAATCTTATTTTAAACTATATTTATTACCAATGTACTTGTGATTAATTTGCCTAGGTTTATGCTGATGCTGTACTGTGATTATTTTCACAGTTGTTAACTCTGAGCCATCTTAAAGTGCTGTGAGTATGGACTGAAATATAACTGAATCCTGTTAATTGTACCACACTGTGTCCCTTTCCTTCAAGCACAGGAAGAGGGATTTATAAAAATCTGAAATGAAGAACAGTGTTATCAGAGAGGTGCTGTTGTGGCTGATGAGTTATAGAATACTGCAAATACAGCTTCAGGGTGGGTTTGGGGTTTTTTTTCCTCCTCCTAACAGAAAACCTGTATGAACGATGTAGTTCTACAGTTCTCAATTTTGAATCTCTCAAATTACATGGAGTGTGAACCAAAATAATTCATTTGAAAATATTTTATGAACAGGAAAAGGTCAAAGAGAAGCAACAATGATTCTTCATTATGCAGTGATTGCTTATTTTAGGTTCTTGCCCAGGTCTGAAGCTAGATGGAGGAAATAGAGTGAGGTTTTTGCTTTTCTTCCTTGCATGTAGCTTTGAATACTGAAAATGCTGTCATACATTACTGTGGTCCTGTTAACTGCAAAGGCAGGGCAATAGTTGAGTCATGGGACAACTGTGGACAGTGAAGTGATGTGGCCTAATTAAACGACAGTTATCAGAAGTGGTAACAAATACTTACAGGGTAGCCTAAGCTCAATAGCAAGTGGTGAAAAAGCATCAAGGAAAGTATGCGCAGGAAGAATGCAAGGACCCATAACAGTTACTTGAAAATTGGTACAATGTAGAGCTAGCTATTTTCACTTTTGAAGCAAATCATACTAATCCATTTTTACATGGAATAAAAATTCCACGTAATTTAGATGTTACTGAAAGGCAACAGGTGAAATATTCCACTAAAAAGTATTAATGCTGCTGAGAAAGGCACTCATAAAACCTCATTAGAATTCATGTTCCAGTCTGGGCACCAAATTCTTGAAGGTTTCCTTCAGTTTGGACCAACTTCAGAGAACAGCTTTTAGGTAGCCCAGAGGAATGTACAGTTTCTTTTACTTTAGGACCCCAAGAGAGCAAGGCATAGGAAATTTGACAAAATAACAGCTGAGAAAAGGAATTATTGGTCTTTACAAATACCTTGGAGATTAAAAAAAACACAGTAAGAAAAGAGCTCTGAAAGTTAAAGGATGATTTGGCATGGGGAAAAAAGGTTATAGAAGTTAAAACATTTCTAACCATCTGAGGAGTGAGAGGATCATATTAAGCATCTTTGTAATAGGAGGAATAAAGGCGAGATTCTCTTTTTTACTAAGCTTGACACGTGTCTAGAAATGATTGTGGTTGTGTTCACCACAGAGGTACTGGAAGGGCTGCTTTGGTTAATTTTTTTTTTTTTTTTTAATTGTATATACTCATTTGCTTCTAGTGCTTATAATGTGAAATTACACCTAAAATATGCTTCTACTGCTTATAATGTGAAATTACACCTAAAATACACCTATAACTGACTAGTGTATTTCAGATGCATACAAGATGCCACGGGGAATAAATAGCAGGGGTCAGGTGGCTCAAGGGTATCAACTGTGTGCAAGCTCTGAGCTAGGACAAATGGACATAATTTGAGTGAATCCAGTAAAAAGGTTAAAAATAACTTGAATGATGTCACATTTCCCAGTAGCTACGAGGGTAATTATTAGCACTAATGATTCATGGCTATTTTTTCCTCACACTATTTGTTCATGTTTCTAGTCTGGAGTCACTGTAATAATACAGAAAAAGGAAAATTTTAGGAAAGAAATATTTCAGCGAGACTGGATTCCCTATTCTAAAAAGAGCAAGAGATTATGACCCTTACTCATCTTTGGCTTTGATACCACATCCTTTTCTGCAATAGATCAGTGACAAGTGACGGTTTTGACTTTTAATTTGTAATTGATAAAATCTTGAAAGGAGCCATTCTCCAATGCTCTTGAAAAGAGGTACGTGCTGGAAGACTGTCAAGATCAGAAACAGGGACTCAAGACATTTTACCTAGTTTTTCCACAAATCCACAACTGTATAGACCGAGAATAGAAATTGTCTCGTTATCTGGAATTCAGAGAGACATATGACTGAAAACACTAACAGATTGTTGCTGCTTTGTAGATATTAGAAAAGCAAGCATTGTATATGAAAATCAAAAGTGAGGGGAAGAAAGACAGTATTGTGAGGGTGCGGAAGACAGTGACTATACCATGCTACCCTGTGCCTAAAAGGCAGTCACAAAGACTAGGAACGTAAATGCTTTAGATTTGATACTTGCACACTGACATTTCACTACACTGTTCTATTGGCACTGTCTGGCCCTAAAACAACCAAGAGGGCTGCATGTGACGAGCTGTTTGGTGTATTCATTTGCTGAGCTACTATGCAGTTGTCCTAGCCAGGAAAATGAGCATGCTTATCGATTTACGTAGATCCTGGTTTGAGTTTTTTGGTGGGTTTTAGAGCTATCTGATGCTTTCAAAATCCAACGGAAATAAAGTAGACCTTACAGCTTTAACCCTTTGCATTTGATGATGATACATATTTCTTTTAAACGCTAAAAAAAAAATCACGTCGAGACTGCAGGTATGCAGAGGCCAAAACTCTTGACTATCCAGAAGGGTATTTACATGGAAAACCATTTGACATCAATGCTCCCAAGAAACAGCCAGTGTTGGGGGAGAGAGATAGGAGAGAGAACCTAGATACAGCAAAAGCACAGATTCTGTAATATATAGAGAGGTTAGGGTGGAAAACAAATAATTTCAAAGACAGAGAAGAAAAGTCAGTAACCTTATTAAGCATGGTGCTGAGACCTAGCACCTGTCCAAAACAGTAAGCCCGCTCAGCAGAACTCTATGCCAATGCAACAATCCTGTGTTCCCACATCTAAGCTGACTCACCTGAAACAGTGCAAGTTGTTTCTGGGTAGTTTACCCAAGGAAGTCAAGAATGGAGTATATTATACATCTAAAATGTTCCATTCATAGCTTAAAGGAGCAATGAATATATATATTTATATATACATACATACCTATTCATATATACTGTATCTCTAAAATGTTGCATTCATAGCTTAAAGGAGCTCACAAATATACACATATGTACCAATACATATGTACATAAATATATGTACATATACATCTGTGATATAAGTACACATACATTTATGTGTGCTTGTAAGTGTATATAAACAGACACATTGGTATGTATGAAGAAGAGAATCCACACATACAATTAGGACAGGATCTACGTATCCACTGCTTCAGAAATTGAGAAGAAAAGGAAAATCAGACAGGTAGACCTAAAAATGTCGCAAGTGCTTTTGTAAGTGACCTTCTTAGGTGTTGGAGGTTCTGTGGACTGATTAATCTGTGACAAAGTTGAATGCATTGCTGCATAAATAACCTACCTGATTGGCAATCAGCCGTGCTAGGACATCCATCCTTGATCCTGACTCTGAAATCATTTTTGCTGCATTAATTACATCAGATGTGTTCTTCAGTGGTCCTCTACCCCTTCAAATGAAAGAAAGAACCCTATTACATTATTTAAAAACTGAGAATAAATCATATCCATGCAAATTAGGCACAGAACTCAACTGAATAAAACAACTAATCCATACAGAAGCAACATTAATTAAAACCCCGCCCCTCCAACTGTTTTGTTTTCATGTCCCACAAATTTGTATTGTTTGGCATCAACTGGATGCAGAAGTACCAGAAAGATGTCACACAGTTTTTTCATACTGGAAGCACAACCCATACCAAATCCTGAGGATACAGATTTTAAGAGAGTACTTGTGCCATTTGCTTTTCCCGTGGTTATATGAAGTTTATGTTCCTTTCCCTTCCAGGAATTTTCTAGTAAGTATGTTCAAAGAAAGTTCAGCACAGTGATGTATTCTGAGACTCATTATGGAGATCTGGTCAGAAAAACTACTTTTTTTTTTATTTAATTGGTGTACACAAGCATGAATGGAAATATATGAACAGGGCTGCAATTAAAACTAACAAATGCCACTCAAAATACAGATACGCCATATCTCAAAGTACTTTCCAAATAATTTCATAAATTATTCGAAGAACAATTTTCCGTCTAGGAGAACTGTAAAGTTCTTGTGAACCGTTTGTCAAGAAGCCATTCTTTAATTACATGAGAATGTTTTTAGAACCTAAGAAGTAAAATGTGACTACTTAAGGTAGGTAATATCGACAACCTTTATCTTCACATTCTCTTGTGCTTCAGCTTCTTCAATGGTGAAATACTTCAGCTAAACTAAAATCAACACTTAATTATACTTCACACATGTATAAAGTGAGCAACCCTGCTAAATTGAACTTTGCATTTAACATCTTTGACGAGAATACTTTTAGTTTTATTATATAAACATTTAATTCCTGAAGGTCTCATATCAATTTATAAGTTCTGCAATGGACAAAGGAAGTAGAAAACATGGGAAAAAATTACTATACTTCTTTGTTCAAATGAGAAGACTCTTTTCCTTGAAGTCAATATGGTTTCATGTATAAAGTCAGCAAACCATTCCAGTAAAAAAATTCCTTTAGCCTAAAAATATTATCATATGTAGTTATACAAACTTTTCATTCAGTTAAAAGGCAGTGATGACAACACAACATGGCAGGCAATGTTTAATCTCTTCTTTTCTTGATTAATTATATTGCTTAGCAAAGAACTACTTGTTGATCCTTGGGGTAAAAGCATACTTTACAAATTACAGTGCCTTATTCTCAACTTTTGAAGATCACATTTGGAACAACCTAGAATTGGGTATTTTACATGTTATTTTTCTACAGAAAGGTATCATCTTGTTATGGAAAACCTATTTAGCAAATTGATCAGAGTTTACAGAAGAATAATAGTGTGCGTGAGAAATGAATTTGCAAATGCAATCCCATGCGTCCAGGATTAAGTACTTCAAACTTCACCATACCCTTCATTTGCCTTTCTTGGTATTTTCCCTTCTAACCTTTCGTTGCACAACTGAATTCTTAGGACTGCATACTGAACCTTCCCACCATTTCAGTCCAACTATTAGTTTTTCATCGCTATTTGCATTGTGGCAAATTATAGCAAGTCCCTCAGGTGCTGTACAAACTATAAGCACTCCAGTACCCGCCTGGAAAGTTACAACCCAGTCTACCAGTCAAACAGAAAAGGTGAACATAACCCAGAATTAAAGAGGTGGGGAAAGGAGAGATGGCATAACAGTGGAAGTAATTTCTGCTTAGGTAATTCTTATGAGTATCAGCCAGCAGGTTTTTTGACATCTGAAGATACGCTGGCCAAGTATTTTGAAGGTGAAGCTATTCAATTAAAATAGCAATTTTCTTGTACCTGTGCAAGCCCCTCAGAGGATCTGGCTAACGAGAATGAAACAGTTGTACCCAAGAAAAGTATTTCAAACAAATGAAAATTTCCACCACAAATACAGCCACCATGAGAGCCATTAGAGGAACACTCAGCAACGAGGACTGACAAGACTTCTGCTCCACTTGCCACCTAATTGCACCAATGGTTCAAGCTCCTCTCTACCACATTGTCTAAGAAATGTGGGGCAGGATGCTTATGAGCTATAACCACAGCTAAGTCTTGAAATAAATGCTTAGAAATAGTATTTAAGAATGTCTCAGGCTTATATTAAAGTGTTGAAAAAAACAGCATGTTAAGTTACACATACAAAGAGGGCTCCTTTTCTACGCAACCAAGAAGAACTATCTGTGCTCCTTTTTTTACCTTCACATAAAATCCAGACCCTTTTAAATAAAGTACAAGTTTAATTGCCTTGGGGTATGGCATAATGAGCCATTAGTCCCAATTTATGACGTTTGGCAATTCTATCCACTAAATACTTTTAAAAAAATACTTGGGAGAGTACACCAAATCTGCTGAATCACCAGCCAAATGGAAGAGACAGAAAAAACAGGATGAAATTTCTATGGGGACAACTGCAAACTCTAAATTTGGACATAAATAATCAACTGCATAGAAAGAGAGAGATATAGCCTATATAGCAGGATTTAAAAAATATATAGGGGTTATTACAGTGGGTCAGTCTGAACAAGAGTACATGAGGTAGTGCTGTTATGAAAATAGCAGATGCCATACCAAGGTACACAAATAAGTAGATATTCAAAACAAATTTTTCCTTTTGCTTTCTCAGTTTTGGTAACACTGCAGCTGCAGTTCTGTGTGGGTTTCCATGAAGAAAGTTTTGACACAATTGGAGACCATGCAAATAGGATGATTAGAAATGTTGGAAACATGACCAATAAGGGAAGATTAGAGGGTTTAAACCCTTCTTTGATATAGAAATTTCAAAGTTAGGAGTGGGGCAAAGGAGGAATCGTAAGCAAGAGAGGCTGTAGGATACACATAGTAAGTCTTCAAATGGGCTTCATGGCTGTAGCGGACAGGGGAGGTAGTATTGAGCTTACATTCTAGGAAAGAAGTTTCCAGTGAGGTGCTGAGATCATGAAGAACTGGAACAGAGCAGCCAGGAGGTTGTGGCATCTCCACCACTGGATGAGACTAGACAGACACCTGTTATGAATGATGGGATGACTTAAGTCCCCTTCTGAGGTCTCTTCCAGTCTGATTTTATTATTTTAAATTTAACAAAGAGGTTTCATATTGTTTGGTGAGTGACTACCAGTTTCAATGTGTGGTGCCTTCTAATGTTATCAGTTCAGCTGTGCATTTTGTGAATTCCCAGTTTTCCTGATTTAGCACCAGATCAGCAGATTCAGAACGCCACTAGCTCAGATTAACTCCCTGAATCCAGATGTTAGAGTCACAGAAAGTCTATTAAATCATCTAGGTTGTTTTCCCCAGCCAACAGACTGCTTCCTACCAGTTTTATATTTACTTGCCTTTTTTTCTGGCAAGTTTGAAGTACGAAAAAACACTTTGCTTGGGAGGCTGTTTCCCTGAGCTATCCATCTCACTGTCTGGAATTTTTTTCAGATATCTCAGTTCTCTCTCCATATCATTGTACCAACATCCCTTTCGTTCTACAAATGTAGTCCATGATTCTCCTCCACCAGGTGCTGAAGCATCCCTGCCTAATCTGTGACTATTGTGGTACTGGTCCAGTTGTTAAGAATAACCAAATGACTATAATATAGATCTCCATGCAGAAGCTTAAGAAGATGAGCTTAGCTCATGCACCTATAGCAGATGCTTAAAGACAGATAAAAAAAAAAATCCTTCCCACCATGTACCATCTGCTGGTCAACAGCATCACAAAATTTCTCCTTTGCGGAGTTTTCCATCTTTTTCCCTCTTCTATGAGAGAAATTCTACTTTCTTTGCTATGGTGTCCATGTACTTTTTTTTTTTTGTCAGCCTTATCTTACTATTTTTTCCCCTGCTTCGAGTCTCTGTAATTCTCAAAGCCAAACTTCATCTCACACACTCAGTTACTGCATTTACTGAAATTCTTTCCCAATTATTTCATTGGGTTCACAGCCTACAGTAGACTCTGAATGCCTGGTTTTGATTCATTGCATGGAAGATCTAATATAACTATTTTCCTCACACTTCACGATTTCCAAGCATAAAGCCTTACTAGCTAAGTAAGTTGATAAAACATTCAAGGCTATGAAAACAAAGATGAGACAGAAAGTACTATATTTAAGAGCAATTTTATGCCACCTGCTCTATCCAATGAGGAAACCAGGAATAGATCATAAATAATTTGAGAGAGACGTCCAGCTAAATCTAACTAGAAGGAATGTAATTAGATTGTGTACAACAAAATCAGTTTAGAATACCTCAACAAAGTTGTAGGAGAAAAGAAAGCTTCACAGAAATGTTTCTTGGAAGGTACAATCAGAAGAAGAAAAAAGCTGGAACACGTGTTAATTAGTACGACACCAAGGGGTTTGGAAAATTGTGAAAGAGAGATCTAAGCCTCTCAATCTAATCATCCTTGCTCCAAGCCATGACAAACAATGTATCTGCAGAGTAACTCCATCCCTGTCTGCCTAAACGTAACAACGATTAGCAGGCATCAGTATTGCGCATTATTTTCTTTTTTCCTTCACACTGGAATTTCACTCTGAAAAGTAACAATGGAAAATATTCTCTTCATTCTTACATTAACAGAAACTTGTACTCTTACCTCAAATCCAAAAGGCCTTTGCCATCACATTTTCCAGGAATAGAGAGTCTTCTGTCTCTGAGCAAAGCTGAGTGGCTTACTCCTACTCACTGTACTCACCTTAGCAAATGTTTTGTACTTTCCCTGCATCATAAACAATATGGAGCTCTACCAACTAGTCAGTCTCAAAAAATAAACTACCTAACATACGTCTAACACCATAAGCTACCATCAAACATAAGCATTTCATAGCACTGCAAGCATTTCAAGGCATGAACTTAAGCTTCGCAACTACTGTCATCTCCAAACCACAACCTGAGCGGTCTTTGTCATGTGAAATTCTTGAGCTTCAGACACTGACCACTACATTATCAGTCCTAATTTCTAGCTCAGCAAATTCTGACACCTCCCACTGTAATTCTAGGTTTGTGGGGACACTGCAGAAAGCAGCACTAACTCCAAACAAGTACAGACCCAGCAATACATCTATCTCTTTGGTCCTTGCTGTTCCAATCAAAGCTCAGCACTGGATCCAGCCTTGCAATCCCGGCCAACCCCAGACCAATGTCCCTCTGAGCAGCCCCAACTTGTATCATCAGTTACGGTTCAGGCTTGGCCTGGATGAGGCTGACTCTTGGCTAGGGCTCCTGGTTGATGGGAATCAACTGGAACACTTCTTGACTTTGTGAAGAAGGTCAGAGCACTCATCCAGGTGACTATCATGTTATTTAAGGTACATGCTCTTGGGGAAAGTGCATTAATTATATTGCTATCAGTTTACTTAGTTTTATAAGATACATCCGTTATCTTATCCACAGAGACAGAAAGATATTCCTAAACAAATTCATTACATTTTATATACACTACAGTATTTAGTTAATTCAGTTGTCACTACATTCCATGGTTCCACTTGTGCCTTCTGCAGTTCTTCCCCAACCAAATACAGTGTGTTTCTAATTTCTTCTACCTTCTCACTGCTGCTTTGCAAAATGCTTCTAATACTGGCAGTTAAGAAATCTGGATTCCCATCACACATTCTGGTCTCTACTCCATGAGTTGTTTCTTAATTTTGTTTTTTCTTTTTCTTTTTTCAACCTAGTGATTGTGAGAAGTCCTGGGAGCAGGGATAAGGAAGCAGGATTGTGCTGGTTTTGGCTGGGGTAGAGTTAATTTTGTTCATAGTAGCTAGTATGGGGCTTTGTTTTGGATTTGTGCTGGAAACAGTGTTGATAACACAGGGATGTTTT
>NW_008794452.1:3034673-3077821 GCF_000699145.1 Aptenodytes forsteri
TCTCCTTTTCCCCCCCCCCCCCCCCCCCCCCCCCCGGGGGGGGGGGGGGGGAACGAGCAGCTGTGTGGTGCTTTGTTGCCAGCTGGGGTTAGACCATAACAAGGATTCACACCTCACTCACTACAAATGCTCTATTAACTTACTGAGTGAATCACTTTTTTCTCTTTTTTCTAGGAGAATCAATTTTGCAGTTCTGCAATCAATTCCTGCAGTAGCTTTTCTTCAGAAAAACAAAGTGGGCATGCAATCAGAATTTACAGGTATAAGGCTCATGGCTAATGTGGATTTAACCCTCCAGGTTGAAAGGAAGTGAAACTCCCGGTTCCTGGGTAAATATCTAATCTATCACCTATCTCTCTGTCACTAGAATATACTACTCTCCTAGCAATATTTTTAAACGAATCTTTTATCTCAATTTCGCCTTTTTTTTTAATTGTAAGGAAGGACTGGAATTATACTTACAGATCCCAATTGAAAAGGGGAGCCTAAACCCCACAGAATGAGGGATGTAACTTCATATTTATCATTCCTGTAGATTTTGTCTGCCCCTCCCAGCTCAATGTGCACAGTTTTAGATGAAATTTGTGAAGTGCTTGGTGTTCAAGGATGAAAAATGATGGTTTTTAGAATCAAGGCTATAAACAAAAAAAACTTTTATTACACCTGGCTGCATGTCTCTATCAGTTACACTTAGACAAACAGGAGGCAGCAGAGTTCCTCAGGAAATTCAGTTAGGGAGAACGTAATTGTAGATTGTACAGGTGGATCCCAGAGCTGACCTTTGCCTGTGGACACAGGAGCAAGAAAGATTCTAGTTTCACTCACTTTCTATCCCAGTCTGAGTTTACACATTTGGAAATTAGGAGAAAAAAATTCTTAATGCTAGCAAAACTGCTAGTGTAACTGACTAAAGGCCAAAACCACACTCAACATTTACAGATGCAATGGCTGAAGCAGTTCCACTCATTAACAAAATAAATGTAATATAAATAACAGTGTAGCCAGATGAGAAAAGGACAGTGTGAAGAAACACTAAAAGGTATGAGGTGAATGACCGTAAGCTCTCTGTATTAAATAGTATTTTGTAGCTATAAATACCTTTTGTGAGTAAAGGAATTTAAGACTTACAAAAATACCTGGACTACATGGACCCAGAAATGGGTCAGTGAAGGTCCAGGCAATGTGAACGCAGCACATATATTACTAACTATTCTATAATTCTGGAAATGAAAATGAGTTTAAGACAGAAGTTTCTCTTCCCTCTTCTTTTTTGCCTTCCTGCACTGGCAATATATCAGGTCTGCACCGCCCTCAAAGAGGAATAAGGCAGAGGAGGTCCAAAAATAAAGGCTTTTTTACAGCAAGAGTGGGGTGATATATATGAAACAAATATACTTTGTATTACATGGGCTGATCTGGCTAAGACTGGTTTTTATTGGATTGGTACCTTTGAGTGTGCAGAAGTCAGCCACAGACCCTACTGGAGTTCTGAACGCTGCCCTTCAAACTCTCTTGGTAGAAATGTTGGCAGAGCAATCGACCTCATTTTGTCTATCAGTTCCAAATGGTGTCTGCTGAGAGCCAATAAATACTGTCAATTCATAATCAAACAAACAAGTTGGAAGCATGCAGAATATAACAAAGAGATGAGTAACAGCCAACATGATTTTTCAAGGATAAATATTGTCAGACCAATGTAAAATAAGCTTTTATGGCTTCTGGAAAGATTAGAAGCTGTAAATACCATGTATCTTCAGATCTGCTTCTGAAATTGTCTCCTGTTGTATTTTCATAAATTACCTAAAGAATATGTGGTCTAGACAAAATAATTGCAAGGGAGATGCAAAACTGCTGGAAAAGCATACTCCAAGACAGACTGGTTATCAAAGGGCCACTGTCACAATGGAGGGAAAAATAGAAGAAGGAACCTGGTTTTGCTGGGATCTGCCTTGGTTTCTGCGCTGCTCAGTTCTTTCTTTGTGACTTGAATGAAGGAAAAAAGAGAATGCTTAATGAACTTAAACTTGATACTGATGTGGAAGGGGAAGGAAATAGGCTGGGAGGCCAGACTTGGAATTAAGAATTATCTTGAGAAAAGTATGGAAGAAAAAGTAGATGCAATTAAAAAAGGGTATGTGCACTCAGGTAGGTAAATCAAATGCACAGATACAAGTGGAGAATCAGTCCCTACACAACAGGACAGTAAGAAGCAATTTGGAATTTCAGTGGATCACAAATCTATCAGGAATAAATACCAGCATGCTGCAGAAGAAAAGGCAACGGGAAAATGGTAAACACAGAGGAGAAGTAACACTTCTGCTCTTTTTTACAGAAATGAGGTCTCTGTAGAAGAATTCCTGGAAAGACATAAGACTTAATTTATAAAAGAGAAGACCGAGTGCCAAGAGAATGGATTAGGTTTGGGTTTGCTTCCTAAAGCTTCAGCTTATTATGGTGGAATAAGCAGTAAGAATCTGTGAAAAATCTTGACATGGGAATTCCTCTTCAACTGCAGTCACTAGGTTATGTGGCACAAGAGGATTATATGGCACTTACACAGTTATATGGTTACATGGTCTATCAACAATGACATCTTACCTAACATCATGCATGTGTTATCTTGAAGGCATCTATTCTGTCAAAGCGGCCACCTTCTGTTCGAGGGAACAGTAGGAAGTGACACAGAATTTCTGGATGAGCCTGCAATAATTAGCCCAATGAATTCTACAGTGCTAGCTTTGAAGAAACCAAAGAAGTGGGAAAAATACTAAACAGAAACACTCCAAAAGTCCAGACTTTTCCTTTGAGTTAAATTGGCAGGAGGCCAACTATACTTCCTTCTTCTCCCAGACCTTTGCAGAATGATAATGCAACTATGGCTAAAGAAATATCGAAAATGAAGGCCAGTGTAAAAATCCACAGGAGCAGTTAAATCTTTTGCACCACTGTGGTAGTTAAATGGGAACTGGAAAGTACTGTTATTTACAGCAGGCTTTTTTACATCAATACAAGTTTGTATCAGTCCTATGATTTCTTTCTTTTTCTGCTCTGGGGCAGATTCTACAATCTAGATACTTCATTGTTGATCCCATGTTGGACATTTTCTTATCTAGGTCATCCTTCTCTCCCCAAATCCCTTGTGCTTTCACCAGCTTTACAAAATTAATAAAGCTATTTTTCAGAAGGCTTTGCTCTAAGAGGAACCCAGTCATTTATTTCTTTTTGTTCCTCTTACTTCCTGTATTTTGCCACCCAAGGCCAAAATAGAGCAATCAAAAATTTTCTCAGCACTTAGTAGACAATACAGAGGCAGATTTTTCAAAGGCCTTTAGTGTCTACCAATTTCAATTCTGATAGCGATGTCCAAAATTCTCTGAATTTCACTAAAATCATGACCGCTTGTGTGGTCTCTGAAGAAAATATGAGTCTTCTGGTAATTTCACAAAACATCATGAAAACCCTATGGTATATTTGTAGTTCACCTTCGGTGCCATGCCTGTGCAACAGTGATTCTCATTCAGGGGCCACCACTGCCCCTCAGGCACTGCGACACAGAACAGCATGGTCCCTGGCTATCAGTCTGCAGAAGCCCTTAGGTCCATCCTCGATAGTGTCTGTTCCTGACCTCTTCATACTTTTCCCAAAGCAGGCCATTTCTGACCCTGTAAAATACAATGTGACTACATAACAACAAACAAAATGCCCTTCATTTGTATTACTGTTTGGACAAACAATTTGATAATATTAAAACACAGAAGAGACCTTTTCTTAATGATCCACTCTTTTTTCTTCCTCTCTCTGCTTTGATTAATGAAGTAGGAATACAGCTATTTAAACATGAAAAGGACAAAACACTCTTGTTCCTAAGCTCACATATCCTATTTTGTCAGCTGTATAAACTTCCGTTAGAAAAATCCAGGCACTAAAAACTTGGCTGCAGGGTCAAAGGTGAACATGACAGTATTGCAAAATAACTGTCACTAGAAGTGCTATTTCTGGTCTCCAATTTTAAAAAGCATATGACTTAACACCGAGGAATTCTTGCTTCAGAATGTAGTCCTATATAGCAGAGTGCTGCTCCATGATCCTAATCATGACACTTTTGAAACTGAGAAATCCTGAAATAGTTAGTAGGGAAAAAATGCTGGTATTACTTGAATAATTACTGAACATTATGTTACCTGTCAAAGATGCTTCGTAACTTGGAACTACATCTTAAAATAGTATGGAAGAGGAGAGGAGAGGAGAGGAGAGGAGAGGAGAGGAGAAGACGCGAGGCAGAAGTCAAGTGGGAACAGAAAAGAAGGTATGTCAGGAGAGGAGCTGTACGTGTAGCCTGGGAGGTGGAAGAGCAGCTGAAACCCTTACTACAAAGTCTTAAATCAGAAGTCTGACAAAACTAATCACAGCATATCAGATATGTGGGAAGCAAAGCATCAAAGGGATATGTTTGTACATGTCTGAGACTGATGTGTCTGTATATGCATTGAATATTTATATGTGCAACAACCAAACACAGAACTGTCTGTATGTTTACATACACTTACAGAGGTGAAAATCTAAGAATTGTGAGATCTTCCCATACTTAGACTTGTGCACACAGACAGACACCCTTTCCCTTCACCTAGGACATCCAAAGATGTTTGGACTTCTCTTGCCAACCCTGATGAAATGCGTTAATGAAAATGTCCAATTTCTACCCAGTTGAGACCAGCTGCAGAAGGTGTATGTACTAAAAACAAACAAACAAACAGAACACCATATAATTAAATATATATTTTTTTATTATATGTAAAATAATAACAATATAAAATTATCATTGTGATCTGAAGATGAAAAGCACTTCATAGTGCTTCACAAAGCTAGTTGTTGTTACTAAATTATTTTCTCAGTGGATTTTACACTGGACTCAAAAAAAAAAAAAGTAAAGAAGAAAAAAAGAAAAGAATGCCAAAAGCCTGTACTGATAAAAATAGTGGAAAGACAGGAAGCTGCCCTCCTGCAGCAGGTCTCAACTGGGTATAAACTGGACACTTTGATGATGCATTTCATCAAAGACTGCAAGAGAAGTCCAAATGTCCGAGGGTGTCCGTCTGTGTGCTAAGTGTAAGTATGGAAAGAGCTTGCAATTCTTAGTTTTTCAGCTCTGTAAGTGCATGTAAACATAGAAACACTTCTGTGTTTCGTAGTAGTTTACTAAAAATAGAGATGAAATTGTAACAAAAGCAGTGGTTTGTACAATATAGCACAACTGAGTAAATTTGATGATGCCATCACTGAGCAGATGCCATCCATGAAGCTCAATGATTTGTGTTTTGTTTAGTTACAGAGGAAACAATTTACAGATGTAGAAACTGGTTCCCCCAGTTAGCTATTTCATAGCCACTTTTTCCTGTGCCACCAGAAATCTCTCCCCAAATCTCCCTCTGATCTGTTTATCACATCCATACACAAACAGTATTGGTACAATGTAAGAGAATACAACGTCACAAGTAAGTGAGTTCTGGTATCTAAACCAGGCACCAATTATTTGTTTCTCACCTCTTTTTCCTCTCATTATCTCTCAGATGTTTCTCCATCTCTTTCTGCTTCCAAATCCAGCTTTTCAAAGGACACTTTGATTTTTTAGTTGCTAAGAAGGTCAGCAGATCTTACCAGTCATGGGCTTTAATTTGGATGTCTATAATTTTTAATCGCTATGTTACATATCTACAGTTACTGCTTTGCTGATTACAGGAAAAGACTCTGCTATTTGCCTCATCAATCTCCCTTCTCCTATTTTCCCTGTCATGAACAGAAATTATCCAGAGACTTTTAACATCTCTAATAGAAAAAACCATCCAATAGCCTCACAGACTGTATGTTTCAGTAATTTTTAAAATCCAAGCCTTTCCGTAAGTAGCAACTATTTGGTTATGAACAAATAACGTTAAAATTGTATGCATACATGTTAATAAATGCACAGCTTCCTTGCAGTCTGACCTGGATTATGCAACGAAGTGGACAATGCAAAAGGGGATGTCAAATCTTCTCCTTTACAAACAGGCCAGACACAATGTCCACGATACTTCTGTAGGCACTGACAGCCTGTCTGCAGAGGTACTTAGGGTTGTGTCCTGTGAGGGCTGAAAGAGCAAACAGGGAGGTATTTGGCTATGTGGAATATGTTTCAAATGTAACAGCACTGCAGCTCCATATCTGCACTTTCTCAAAGCACAGAGGTGAATTACAGCTGAGTCAGAAAGTCAGCATTATCTCTAAGGACTCCCACTGCAGAGTGGCCCATCTGCTTCCCACTCTTATGGACACTGTTAAATTTTCAACAGGAGTTGTAACGTGGTCTAGAAAAAGCAAGTCTTAACAGCCTGGAAGCAGAAAAAAGCCATTGGAGGGTTACTAATGAAACAAAATATGAACGTAGGCAGTACAGTGCAAACATATAGCAATGCCACTTAAGTCAATATTGTCTTATAAAATCCTCTTGCTATGCTGTAACCTTTAAAAAATGAAAAAAACATTCCTTTTGTTCTTCGAAGTGTATCTTTTCAGTTCTCCAATGAGAGAAAGCAAATTAATTGTTCCGAAAATAATTTATTGCATCTGTTTTCTATTAACTTTTTTTCTTTAAAAGAATCCAGCCACATATATATCCAGACTATTTCCTTACTGTTTCAGAACATGCCTTGTAGCAAGACCTGTTACAGCAATTAAAACTCAGTGAATCCCAAAAGGTAGAGGTTAAAACTCAAACAGTAAATTTGAATTTGGTGCTTTATGACCACTATGCTATAATTTTTTGAGGGGATTTATTTCTTGTTCAATTGCGTCATTAAAAAAAAATAACTTAATGCAGACCTTACCTTTTGAAATTTTACAGCAATGCACAGACACTCATGAACAGAGTGTTAAAACTGAGTTACTGGGAACTTGGCACAGGGTAATGCTCTTGTAGGACATCATCTCTCTAAAACAGGACAGTTGATCTCTCTCTGGACTCTCTATTATAAGTGTCCTCACCACTGCATCTTCAGCTGGATTGTGAGACTTCCCAAACCATTCTTCTGCTGAGTTTTTATCATTCAGCTGGCCTGTGGTCCTACATGACCACTCCAGCCTGTGCATAATCAATCCATTGCTATTCATTAACCAAACTACATGCATCCTCACGACTTTAGTGAGGTACAAAGGATTGTCCTAAGTCACCATTTCTACATCTGCAGCAACAGTTTCTACTGGCTATTTACAAGTATCTTCTGTGTACAGTTTCACCAATTTTGCAGCAGAAACTGCCTGGGGAGTCTGGACAGGCCAGATTCTCCACCTCGGCTGTTTATCAACACAGCAGGAGCTGCCTGAGAAAACCTTAAAGACACTCTAGAACTCTCATCTGGAGAGCTCCTGTACCACCTGGTTACATCCTTCTTGGTGAAGGTGGCTAGAAGTTCAGTCAATCACCTTGTCCGCATTCAGTCCACTGTTCCAAATCCTTCCATTGTCTCGTGGATGCAAATGACTACACGGGGAGTGCCTGGACCACACACGCAATTAAATGAATTCACTAGCACATTCTGTGAAACATGAAATTGTCATATTTTTCTAACTTTTGAAATCTTTTCCATGTTTTTAGAACAAAGCAGGGATGGAGTGCATGGTAGGATCTGACCCTACATGTTTTCACACTTAGTAAAACGAATGGCATATATGAACGAGCAGAAAGTACCTCCCCCTCTGGCCTCAAGCAGGTATGATCATTTCTGGATGTAGAAAATAAGCTAATACAGAATAAATCAATGCAATTTAAAAACACAAACTACTTGAAGAAAACCATTAGTAACTCTGGCAGATGCATAACTAAACACTTAAATTCAGAAGGGCCGAGCTAAAGGTTGAGGGTGCCAGCTACCCTCTGGACATGGAGTTATGGAGAAGCTTTTAATTACATCATCACAAACCCAGAGTAAAAAATTGGTACAATTTACTTGCTCCTGGTGGTGGGGGGGGGGAAGGGGGGGGGGGGAAATGGATGGTAGCAAAAGAAGATGTAGACTGTAAAGAACTGTCTTCTAATGGATTTTTAGATTTTCAAACATGAAAGCAAACAAAAGAGAGAGTAAATTCATTATCCAAAAATAAACATTGAAAAACTCAAACTTTGAGTTCAGAGAGCTCTTTTTTATGAATTATAGTAAGACAAAAAGACTGTCATGAACTAGAGTCACAGAATGAGACCTCTGATTCAGTAATATGGGATAATAGTGCCAGCTGTATTATATACCCAAATAGCTGTAATTATGCATTTATATGTACTATATGACCAATCTGTCATTCTTGAGCTTACACTTTTCATCTGTTTTTTTTCCCTAATCCAATTGACCGCAATCCCACTAATCAGATGACAGTAGAAATTGCAAAGGAAGGTAGATTAATTATTTCAGTTTGCTCTCACATATGTCAGTAGTTCACAACATTAAACACCACATATATTTTGTGGTGAGATAATTAGATACCTTTTGGAGTAGCTGCCTCTACATGGAGACTACCTTGCAAGTAAAGACAGCGTATCTATATTTCAATACCAGCGAAACAAACTGGAAAATCCGGGAAACCTGTCTCACACACACCCGCACCCACCCACACGCACGCGCACGCATGCACACACACACACAGGGTGACCTGCTTTCTTAACAAGTTTCTAGCTTTCATTACACCTCCCAGATTAACACAGCACATAGTACATAAATGTATGAAATGCGGGATCCTTCTCCACTATCCGCCACCTGGCTTCCTTGGAAATATCTATGGCCAATGGATCAAACGTAGGTATTTTATGCAGCTGGTCAAGACAAACCATGGTAGTCCCACTCTGCCATAAACTCCAGCTACGAAACAGGGCTGAGGACAAGCAATGAGGGCTGGAGAACATTCTCCACGCAATTCTCTGTATTCTAGCAAGCAAAGCACTATTAGCCTGCCACCAGCTCACCTGGCAACTCCCTTCAGCGCTTCCCTAGACATGCTAATTGTCTGGGTGTTTTATTGACTGCATCTATTGCTGCATGCAGCCATCCTGACACAAGGACTGCCTACGCACAATAGATATGCCTTGAATACACCACAGGCATTATGGTCTACTGCCATTTACACAAAGAATTCCACTTTGGGGCTTTCGGGTATTTAGAAAACGTGACTCCTCAGTGGATGATGGAGATGATTAAGCACTTTTACAAATTTAGGTTTCCGTACTTACAAGGTCATGAGACTCATAAGATACATGTCTCCTGCTGAGGGTATGTCAGAGACTACCTAAAGATAGAAAAGAAAGCCAGAACCTGTGCAGTCTGTACAGGTGTGAACACAGCTGCTGAGAGGTCTTTTAACACAATTAAGCTAAGAGCTGTATCAACACCACACAGTTTTAATTCTGAACTCTTCTTATCTCAAATTTTCTCATTCCCCTTGACTATATCTTCAATCATAGTAATTAAAAAACCTCATCCAGATCTCAAAAATCACAAGACTGCCCAAAAAGCATGCCGCTCAGATTATTTTGAGCTTGTTTTATTTCTAAAGCTCAAGGCTGAACACTGGTCATGTCTTCAAGCTTTTAATCTCTAATCATGAAAGCCCAAACCATTCTACCTTTAAATAAGGTTTAAGGCTCTGCCCAACTCAAAACAAGGTCTTCCTTAGCATGGACAGCTATGGTGAGTGGCCACTCTTTACCAGGCCGTCCCTACCCTGCCAGGCAGTAGCAACAGGAGACCTTGATGCACTGCAGCTTGGTGCCATGACTGTAGTCACTGTGGACACCTCTGCAAGAACAGAGGGGAGAGATGATGGCTGGAAGAACAAAAAATATCTTCACATGTGAAGCAGAGCCCTGAGAAGCTCATCTACCCACAGGTCTTCAGAAGCAGATACTTTAGGGGAAAAAAAAAAAAAAAGAAACTCGTATTGCTAGATGCAGAAGAAAATTGGGAGAACTGGCAAAACTGATTAACAGTAGTAAAATCATGGGCTAGAAAGGAGGCCATGCTACAATCAGGTCTGTCTTATGGCATTATTTTACTCTACGCAGTTAGCCTCTGCAAATCTCTTTTTCACCTTCCCTCTAACGTTTTTTGAATTACTTGAGTTGATTCACAGCACAACCATTTTACCTCTTTCTTGCCCTTACTTCCTACTGTAATATTCTTTACTGAAGGGTTTATCATTCCACTGAAATGTTGATTCCAAAATGAATCTTTCAGAATGCCTTTACTACATGTAACATCATCTTGCTAATCACCAGTCATGCCATTTTCAGAGTTTACATGTGCTATCCTACTTCTGGTGTTAACATGTGCTATTAATAATCATATTTTTCAACACTTCTACCCACAAGCTATCATTAATAGCTTTTAAAGCTACTTGAAAGAACAAGACCTCTCAGTGGTACAATTATAATTTTAACTACCCAGTATGTCACAACAAAGGAATCAGTCTTCTGAAAAATCTCCAGAAAAATACAAACTAATACCAAAGTTTGATTCAAAAACTCACCTGAGTTATCAGTAACCTGCTAACATTTTTTCTCAAAAAGATGTCTTTGACTAATGGTATATAAAAATACTGCAAAATTGTCTTTCAGAGTGCTCATCTAGTGTTTTGCAAAGAAAAAACTCACAATGATCAAAGATTTTGCAAATATGATACATGGATTTTAAGTTGAATGAAGTTTAGGACACAGAACATGGGAATGAAAGAAATATTTGGAGTTAGGGAGTCAGTTTTCTGGTAGTTAAACTACTATACCTTATAATTGTATTCATCAAATTTTCAAGTTTCATCTTCAGAAACAATGGCAATTTTTGCCTGATTGTGACATCTGACATTTAGAAAGGGGAGTTATGAAGTTGTACACTCTCCATGCCATGCATTATAAATTCAACAGCAATTGGAATTAAAGATGCTCTTGAGCCTAGAGAGGTACCAAAATCAGGATTACCAGAACCAAAATGCTGCAGCAAACCTGTAATGATAGGCTGTAGGTCGGTAATGGAAGACAATAAAAGTCACCTTTCATAATTAGTTCATTCAATTAGCAGAATCATATTTTAGAATTTACCAGAAAACTGTCCTCATAGATTTGTTTTAAAAAAAAAGCACTTTCAATGTTGCAAAATGAAACAATGGCATGATATATAATGTAATTAAAACATTTTGTAATAAAAAATAAGAATGTACTCATCAAAAATTTACATTTTATGTTATATATGCACCTAGCACATCTGCTATGCCATTGTGACAGATGTTTATTAATATGGATATCTAATAATATTGCTAGATTGCTAATGGCTCAGTAATCCATCTTCTAAATATCACACGAGTTTCTGATTATATGTTGAACCAATTATCAAAAGATTTCCAAAGAATTACTTCTTTACCTCTATGGTCTCTGAAAAGCACCATTAACTTGCACTTCTGTTTCAACAACAATGTACAATTCTATCATAGCGATACTTACAACGTGTTTATAATATGTATGTTGTATGAGAGACTTATTTTAAAGACATTTCCTTTAATATGAAAACTAGTATGAAAATCAGATAAAATTAATAGAAATGTGTTTTGATATGAGAGATTTCTTAAAAGAATATGTTCTGTGGTAAGGCTGGTGATCATGAAACAGGTGACTCAGCTGGACACTACTCCTTTCAGTTATCTTCAGGAATGTATAGATCCTAAATACTACTTCCTCATGCATTAGTCCACCCTAAAATTTTTATGCCTTGCAACATGCAACCTGTTTTTTCCTCTCAGTTTGGTTCTTATGTCCAGAGGAAAGGAGTAAACTTCCCCACATCAAAATAGGATACTGATTTTCAAATTTCTTTTTCTTGTTCAACTTCAAAATCTCCAAGTAGAAAACCTCATGTCTTCCTGCCAGAGTACTACAGATCATGCACTTATTTGAAATGCTGGCATTTAGTTAGAGAGTTAGTTAGTTAGACAATTAGACAATTCAGTTAATTATTGAAATATTTGGTTACAGCTGAACATCAGTGTTTTAAGATTCCTCAAACTGTGGAAATAATAATGGTTTATTAAATTAAAGACCATAGTATCCTTTCCTAATATCGCAGCCATTAACTACTGATGTCCACTATACATTTTTACTCACCTTTACTGTGTGTGGACATATTCTCTTACCAACTCTTCTCTTAATTTCTAAGCCCTTATGAAGGTATAGATAAAGCTTACTTTATTACAAGGAAGTTCACAGAAAAGGAACAATCTGGACTTGTTGGGCTTGAATTTTTGAATTCCCTTGATTTTTCTGATACTACTTTAGCCCCATTTGTTTTCTACTAGACATTGTCTAGCTCACTGACAAGTTGCTGTTTCATGTGGCACTGCCACAGAATCAGACTAAAAGGCAACAGAAGCTCTTGAAAGTGTTGCCTTGGACACCAGATATGATCAGAATCCTTCAGATAGAACTCTTCAGAGCTAAACCACCACCTAGTGTCATCCTATTTGTTGCATTTCAAGGGTTAGGGGTTATGGGTTTGTTTGTGTTTTGGGTTTTTTGAGTAAAAACAGTAAATACATTTTTTACTTTTACTTCCTCCATTTTACAATTGCCTAACGGGCATGGCCAGAAGAAGCACTTTCAGTCCTAGGTAGTCTTCATGACTGCACTACTTACTTGACTCTTACTGAAAAAGTACCTGGCTTTAAAACACTATGCAAAGAGGAAACTAATTTCAGATTTTTAGAATAAAAAGATATACTTTGCATAATGAAAAAGAACAGTTTTAGAGACATTGCATTGTATTGCATTTTCTTTGTTCTTTATCAATTTGATACTTGCCTTGTTCATGCTTTGGAAAAAAAGTAAGTAAACAAATTCTCATTTATACTGTTGATGACTCACAGAGTTAGGAACAGCTCTACAGCACCAAAGAAAAAGTCTCATGATGTTCCCATCCTCCCAAATCGCCCACATTTTTCATGGTGGGCTCTCCTCATCGCTCTTTACTTACGTAAACACAGTGTAACACAGAGAGTGTGTGAATGAAATCTTTGTATTGTCAGCCTCACGCATTCAAATATCATGAGTCAGGCTTGAAAATATCACAGAACTGGAATAAATACCATGAGACTTGAAATAATAAATCTGAGGTTCTTTGTATTTACTTTCTGTTTTCCAAGCCTTCAGGGGTCACATCTTCAGGATCTGCTCAACAGCCATGAAACTTACTTAAAAAATGCTGGAGGTAAGTTTCACCTACAATAACATATCTCAAGTGCTAAGACATGAAGTAATATACATAGAAAGATTTCTAATAATGTTGTGAGTTGTCAACACTGACTATATGAGTCTAAGAAAAGAGCAGTTAAAACATGGAAGGTCTTAATTCCTGTTCTGCTCATCAAACATCAGTAAGAAAGCTCTCCTGCAGCCATACGGTGGTGAGAGATAAGTGGTAGTATGAGAGGAGGATGTGGTCACTGGCTAGAACTCATCACTGATGCAAAAAAAAACCCAAAAAACAAACAAACAAACAAACAAAAAAGCAAAAAAACAAAAACATGCAAGTACAAACTACTTCTGTAAGGGGAATTCACCATAATTGTAGCCTCTTGCGACTTTTAGACGCACAGGATACACTCCGTGGAAGTTTAGCATACACACAGATTGGGGGGTACAGCCCTTAGTTATCTCCAATGGTGTTTGCTACATACGTGCAAATGACTTGAGGTGTTGTGCAAACCGAGCAGTGTACTGCTGTAGTTACTCTGCTAGCAGCACTGGTAAGAGCCACGTCAAGGCCAGCCTTCTGTTTTGCTGGGCATGAAGCAGTTTTGAAAGTACTGATGTTTGCTAAACACCAAAGGAAAGAGCAGGATCTTCTTTGGTGGCACACAGGGATGCTCAGTATCTCTCAGGAAGTTTGCAGGATCTTTGACCTCCCAACAAAAGGTTGTCTGCTTGATTTGAGACTTCATGGGCCTGCTACATCTTCCTTTCATAAATATAAAATTATTAACTATTACAGTTATAATACTAGAACTTTTTGGCAAGTTTGTCCACAGGAAATGCACACTGATGCTTTGTAATTTTCATGGTAGTCTCCTCACTGTTGCAGCAAAGATGTGGGAAAAATTATTAACATGGGTGCTGTCTGTTAGAATGTATACCCTCTGGCGGAAAGTCTGCTTATAGTGTTGTACAAAGCTGCTTAGCTCACTTTACTTCCCCCCCCCTTAAGAATAAGGAATTTGCTGCTGACTGGCAATAGAGAGCATTCATCATTCCTGCTGCAGAATGCTGGGGGTGAGGAAGGGATTTCCTTCCCCGCAGTGATGCAAGAACTCACCTGCTGAAATCCTTGGCTCCAGAGACTGCAAACTAGAGCCAGAATTTGGGTCTTACATAGATCATTCCTTACTGTTTTGAACTGCCTGGTGCAACCTCAGCAAGACAGGCCATTCCTGGTTATATTATGTTCTTCAAAGGTTTTCTTAACAACCAAGAAGGCTAGAAACTTTTCTTAATGGACACACAGTTTCTGCAGAAAATTATATTCAACACAATTAACACAATTCAATAGGGCAAGTTACTTGCCATCACTGTCACTGTCACTTTGCTATGTCAAGATGAAAGCATTGGCACAGGCTCTCTGGTGAATGAGACTTTTAAATTATATCATAGTAGCTGAAATTTCGTAGGACTGAAAGGGGGAATTATCCTCTGAGAGTATTTCAGTTGAATACAACATGCCCAAAAAGTAACGATAGGCCTGAATAGAAACACCACTTTGACTATTTTTTCATCAGAATTAAACCATATTTTATTCTAAGGCCTAAAACTATAGCTGCAGCTTGTTTCCTCAGCCTACAGGACTTAAATTTGAAGAGAACTTCTGGAATAAGTTACTGCCTTGGCAGGCAATGCAGTACAGACAGCTGCTTGTTCACTGAAATCCTGACAAAATCCTGAGGGTTTCTGCTCTGAGGCTTGTACTCTGTCCCAGGCCATAAGAAGGAGAAGTTCTCTCCCTGTATTAATAGCCCTTCTTTATTGATGAGAAAAGCTGCTTTTATCACAGTTAAGCAACCCATTAAACAGCCATGTTTACTTATATATTTATCTTTACATTTATAATGGTCCTCTCACTGCATGAGCAGAATTATGGGGCCATATAGTTTTTTAGCATGGCTTGTCTTAGCATTGGTTGGAAAGACAACTCTTCCAAATTTTGTTAAAGTACTAGTAACATTCACTCAGTCAAACACTGCACAACCTGACTCTGAAAAGGAAACACAAGATGGCAGAATGTGTGATGGAAGAATGGCACTGTGACTGAGAAACTTAGTGGGGACTTCCCTCTACAATACTTCCATAATAATTCTTCCTTCCACCCACATTCTGTTTGCTTTGCCTATTGTCAGAAGCCAAGGTGAGACCTTATCTGAGTGGTTCTCACTTGGGAACATGGGAGAGCAAGGAGATGATGTGCATTCCCCATCCCAACAACTGGCTGTTCTTTAAACACCAGCCAGACGTCACATTAGGTCCACTGAGAGAGCTTCATGATTACGGTGGGGCCTCAGGGCCTGCCATATTTTAGACAAGAATTGCTCTTGGAGAGAATTTGGTGGACTACTCTGAAAGTGTCCTTTGAGGAAAAAACCCAAACAAATCCCACAGTCAGTTAAAAAAGGTATAAGAAAAGAAAGATAAGATTCTCCAAGTAACTCATTGACTCTCTTATTAATCTAGGTTGAACTGCAAGTGCCAAAAGCAAAATTACTTGTGTAAAGGAAAGCTGCAAAAAAACCACACGTGAAAAACAGAACACTCTTGACACAGATAAGCTGCAATGATTAATCTGGATATGACCTACACATTTATAGCCACTGAATATTTATAAATGCAAACAACACATTTTAGGCATAAAAGGAAAATTAAAGGAAATACTGAGTGAACACTTGCAATACCCCTTCCAACAGCAGTAACTTCTTTGGCAGCAACTTTTTCCTGCCATACCCTGTGTTACCCACACCATGACAGCAAAACCCTTGGTATAACATAGCAGCAAGCTCTTACACTTGCTAGTAACAGATGTCCAGCATCTGGTGCCTGCAGCTCACGCCTTCCTGTATAAGCACTGAGAACTCTTTAAGGAAATCACTTTTAGAATATTCATGATATTCTCATCTGCCACCTCTGACTGGCCCACTTGAAAAGCAATATAGACAGAGACCAGACAGCATTAATGAAGAGAGAAATAGAATCACGTATATTCCAGTATAGAAACCTTGAAGTGCTAAATTAACTGGGAACTACGCTTTGTTTGTAACTATTTAGCCAAAAAAATGTTATTTAAGAGCAGAGCATTACAATATGTCTAGCGATTACCACAGGCCCATACATACAGAAGAGGCTTCTCAGCCATTACTCACTGAAGAATATGGTGCTCTGCATAGATGATTTAACCAACAGGAAAAAGATGTTGTTTAAACCAATGAACGAAACTCTGAAAATAAATCACTGCCTAATGCTAAATATAAATCAAAGGTGTTATTGTAAATGGCCAAGTATTTTCTTAATTTTAGTCCTAGCTTATACAGTTCACGTTCAGCTCTAGGGAAGACAGATAGACCCACCTCAGGATAGCAAGAGAACTAGTGGTCGAGTCATCCCGGTGGAAGTGGGAAGCTGACCTGAATGGTGAAAAGCAGAAACTACATTCCTCTGCTTCCTCCTTCTCTGACACAATACTGATCAGAAGCACACTATCTCCAGAATACCATGCATCCCTGGGGGTAGCCATATGGGACCAAGTGTGCCCACAACCCCCCTCCACTCCTTCTTTACAGCTCTGGTTGTATTTTATTTATTTTGCATCTCAGTATGTTGATGACACATGGTCTTTCCATAAATCTAAAGATGATGTCAATGACAATGTCAGCTGCTTCTTTTAAGGGAATAATAGAGGTATGTATGTAGGGATGATCTCCATGATCTGTGAAACAAGTATGACTACAGCAGATATCTTTGAACAATAGCTTTTCAATAAGTTTACCATGGAATGAAGATACCCTGCTGAACTCTGAGACTCCTTCCATTAACTCTCACCCACCCAGGGTATACTGAACAGTGTCACTCCTTCCCTCTGCCATCACAGAGCACACAGAACTAGTGGAATTGTTTGATCCACTACTTGCTGACAATAAGGATAGCTCTCAGATGATCTTAACAGTTCAGTATTGAGACAGGTATGGGAAAATATTGTGAAAGAAAACCTCATGTTTGCAATCTGTGATACAGATCCCTCTACATTTCTACCTTTTGCCATCTTCTACCAGCTCAGGTAACAGCCGTGAAGCAATCTTTCAATAAAGAAATCATGGTATTACTGCTGTTGGGCCTATGCTGCATTAAGACTACATTTGTGTGACGTGGATATTGCCAAATACCCATATCATGTTTACTCACATTAAGGCCACAGACCCTCCATATCCCCAGATACTGACCTCCAAGTGGTCAACTAGCTGTGGTCATTCTACAAATCAGCCTTGAAGCAGCAGTAAGTCCCCTGACCACATGGTCTGTGGCAGACAGAAGGGCACCTACTCTGCTTGTACTTCAACTTGGCTGATGAAAACAAGATCTGGTGCAGGGAGGCAGCACCGGGCTCTGAGCAGGTATTTGTGTGAACATGCCTCACTGCAATAATGGTGACTGGTGGCCATCTGGCTTACAGAAAATCTAGCACTACAAGCCAGTCCATCCAAACACGAGCTTTGTCCATCATTTCTCATTTGACCTTCTTTCCAGCCAACCAGAGGTATGTGTCTGCACAGAACACATACACAGAACACAGATAAGGGAAAAGCCATCTTTATACTAAGAAAGCTGAAATCTGCTCTCAGCTGGTGTCATGGCAGTCAGGAGTTTGGGCCAGAGGCTCGGTATGGGCATACCTCCTTCTGCCCTACAGTCTTATGCCTCAAAGGTGCCAAGAATATAGTAGGATGGAGAGGCAAAACTATTTGCTAACCTTTATGAACAGTAGTACTACATCAGATCTGAGGCATACTAAGAGAAGCTGAATGCCACTACCAGTTCCATTTTAAGGAGAAAGACAGAGTTTTAATCCCCAAGGGTACCAAAACAGCAGCCACCAAAGGCACTGAATAAAAAATATGTGTTAAAAAATGCTGTATAATGTTGAATAAAAAAGTGTGAAAACCACTGGTAGGCTGTGTGAACCCTGAAAGGTCCTGGTTTAATTAAAAAAGGTTGGAACAGACTCCAGTCATATTTTTAGCAGAAAACACAGCAATTCAGCACTCTTTCTGTTGTTCACCATCCTCCCAAGGTGAGCATTTGTGAATAGTTTTTCTCAGAAGTACGCATATTCAAAAAAGGAAACTAAACTAAAAGGATGCTAAATAAAATGAATCATATAGAAAATACAGTAAGGCTGCTTGTAGCCCTGCAGCTTCTGGGAACAATTATATTTTATTAGATGGCAACTCCATCCTAGCTTGACTCTTGGCCATAAAGAAACCAAAGGTTCAACAGAAATTATTTCCTGTGGATTGATCACTCAGACAGAAGAAAGTCAGACATTTGGTAGGGTGAGCAGGGGGAGGAGAAACAGTACAGGTGAATTGATTTCATGAAGGTCTTATCTCTCGGAAATAACCATGGCTTCATCTGCGCAGAGGAGGGTGACTATAGCAAGTGCTACGGTGCTGTCAAACAACTGGTCTGTAACACAGTTTAGGGAAGAGGGGAAAATAATAGTAAAATAATCCTTTAGGAAAGACTGAAGTCATATACTGAAAAGAAAATTCTAACCATACTTCCTCTCCCCATCCTATAATGTACTTCTGATATACCAAATGACCAAAGCCAGGCACGCAATTTGGAGAGCCACTAGCTGATTTGGATATGGCTGGGTACCCCCATAAAACCTGCTTTTTAGGGTGTGCTGTGCCTTCACCTCATCTACACGTTAAAGGATATGGGATAGGTCCAGAACATGAAGGGTCAAAGCCTAATTTTTCTCCAATGCTTATGACTTACTGTACATGTCAATGTAAAAGAAGGTAATTTGCTTCAAGTAACTGATTCTTACAACAATACCACAAAATTTCTTTGCTTTGGAAAATATGACTTACAGACTCAAAATTTTTTCATGTCTTACATTCTGATAGAGAAGCCTCGAAATACAAAGTTGGATAGCGTTGCTTCTAAGGGTAAAGAAGAGGGAAGAAGATGGCAGAGAAGTCCCTGACTACAAGCCTTCCTCATTCCCCTTTCTCCAGACTGCCCACTTGCCACCCCACTAAGATCAGAGCAGCAGCCCAGAAAACGACACCCCTTCATCTCATCCTGGTAATCATGAGCAAGCCTTGGAAGAGTATCTGCAAATTGTGGTGACCAGCACTGCAAAGCCTACACAGCATCAAAAGCACTCCCTTTTGCTTTATAATATAACATCCCACCGATCTGTTTCCTTTCTATTTCACTATCTGCAATTACTATTTGCCTTCTTTCTTTTAACAGTTTTTACTCATTCTTATGTACCCTTATTGGGTACTAGCTGTATTATTAAGTTCACAAACTCTGCCTTGACAATTAAACTCCAGTCTTCTATTTCACAAACACCAGCCAGGTCAACAGTGCAGTAACTGCTATAAATCCATTTTTTTCAGCCTTGGACAATAAATAGTCAAGAGAAACGCAGGTGTGCATCATACTCTGAATGTGACTGATCTCTTGTAGAAGTAAGCAAAACTTTCATTTGAATCAGCATTAAAGTCACGGAAAAAAAAGTAACTAATATTTTATGTCAAATTTCTGGGCATAATTAATTCACTGATGTGCCTTCACTTCCAATGAACGGGCTGGTAACTGCAAAAGTTTCCAGTCTTTATTTCTTGGAAACCCTCCAAAGGTTTAAGCTTCTTATTTCTGCTAATTAATTCAGGAGGAACATGAACATATGGTGTTATAGCAAAAAATATATAGCGTGTACAAAATATAGCAAATAAATTCCATAAAAATAGGCCTACATTTTAAAGGGGAAAAAAGCTGGGAGAGGTGCTTTGCCTTTTTAATGACTACTTTATTTCTCTAGAAGACATTGCTGGGCGTTCTTACCCAACAACAGTTTGAGCAAAATAAACAGAAAAACAAGTCTTGCATCAAGCCATTAAAGTTCAAAAGGCAGGCTCAATGATGTGCCAATTGGAGAATGCTACAAAAACTGTCTCTTCCCTGAACATTATCATAAGAACAACAAATTGTAATATGTCACTGATCATGACCTCATATCCAGTTTGGACATTGTCTTCTTGGCTTCCCCTTTTGGGTGGGCCTGAGCCATCAGAATGGACCAAGAAAAGGGATATAGGAGAAACAGCTCTCCTCTGCTCCAGCTGCCATGGGCCTGAGTGCACCAATAGACCTTAATGGTCCTGACCAGTCTCACCTGAGGCCTTCTCCCACAGCCTCTGCCCATTGGCCCAAGAGCTCCATTTAAGCTCTGGCCTGCACAACCCCTCCCCAGCCTTGACCTGAATTGCAGGTATACCTGTCTCCAACCCTGTTTCTAGCCCTACCCCCTGGATGGACTTTGGACCTACCTTGCTAGTAGCTTGTCTCCTGGATGGACCTGTTATGCTCATGCTGGAGTTTGGCTTTGGCCCCTTTTGCTCCCGGATGGACCATACAGCTGCTTCACTGCCTACCTTGTCTGGGACTGCTGATGGATCTTGTTATCAGCACCCTGTGCTCCTTGCTACATTCAGATGCTGTTGGACTGAGCTGTGCTCAGTGCAAGCTCTGTCTGCACTGGGATTACCCTTGGATCCTGGCTTGCCTCCCTTAGGGAGCAGCTGGCTGTTGCTGCTCCCTCACACTGGCCTATATCCTCACAACCTCAGGATCTCATTCCTGCTGCCTCAAGGACAAGGAGGAAGATGACTGTGGATGGAAACTGAGGAGCCCCAGTCAGAGTGGTGGTGCTGGCTGACCCTATAGAAGCCCGGAGCTGAGTGGGTAGCTACCACCTCTGGGGTGCTCAGCTTCCCCTTGCTAGGGAGCTGACACCACCTCTGCCCATCCCTACTAAACGGTGAATGTCTACAGAGCGCAACCTGAACTGCTGTGAGGTGACGCTGCATCTGGCTTTATGCTGGGCCTAATGCTGTTCATACAGGTACAGTTTTCCCTTGGTCTGTCACACCCAAAGGAGACTGCCCTGCCACAGGCTTCTCAGCTGCTTAAGAAAACCGGCCTGGAAGCTGTTAAACTACTGCCTGAACCCCTCTTGCTTTACACTCCTTATGTCTCTGTTGGTAGGAGCTAATACTTGAGAGTCCTGAACTCACTTTGTCCTCTGAGTATAGTAGTCCCAAAAGATGGCTCTTTCTGGCACAAGAGATACAATTCTATTTTAACGACAAGTTGTATTTGCTGTAATGTATGCTGTGACTTAGTAGTTGATTTGCTTCTAGACCTGGATGGATTTATACTGATGGGTATATAGATCAGTTTATTTGCCTTATTCATGATTTTGCTGTATTCTAGTATGTCTCCATTTTATTAGGTTGTCTTTGGCTATGTACATAAGGCATGGACATTAGTTCCCCGTTAACCTCCTTGCCCAACCAACAAACATCTCTTTATCCCTTTATTTTTGCCTCAACTTTTACACTAAAGGTTGTAGTACTGGTATCAAGAAGTACTAGGTACCCTGAAATAAATGTTAAGAGTATTTTTAAGATTAGTAAAAATACAAGGAATTCATTGACACCTTGCAGAGGAGTAGAGGAAAAATAGTGAAGTAGCAACAACTGTTACTTATCTGATTTCTCAAGGACCCATTGTTTTCAAGGAAATGCTAATTACACTTAAAAGATATTGAGACAGCAAGGTCTAAAAATATTTTTGTATTCCTATTAGTATATTGTTTTGTCTTATGTATAGGACTATAATTAACATGTCAGCACAAACAAAGGATTTATAAAGAAACAGTAGAATTAAGAGGCTCACTGTTAAAAATGGAACACATTTTCTTGGTCTTAAATTTATAAAATTCTTTTAGGATGTGGAGCATGTAATTGCTCTAATCAGAGGAATTAATCTTCACAGCTTCCATGACTACAAAGCATCCTACAGCATGAAAGAAATGGTTCAGAAATGGCTTTGTACAGTCCAGCAGTAAGTCAACTAAAAACATCACAAAAGCAAACTATCACCAGAATTTTAAGTTAAGGAGTTTTACATAGACTTTTAACAAGATGACTAATAGAATTCTCTTTGTGAGAGAATGTATCTGAATTTCTGCCTGTATATGTGAAATTTAAGAATTATTTTCTATTCCAGCTGGCAAGTGACTGTTTATTTCCAAGCAATTAAAACATGCTTTTAAAAGAACTTCACGTCTACATGAAAAAGGCTCCATTTCTGAGCCCTGCTACTTGTACCAATACCTGGTTTTCTTGCAGAAGAATAAGAATTAAAAAATGGTTTGCAAACTTTGGCAATATAAAAGTTGAAATTAGGAAGGTCAAATGCCAAGCTAAAATAATTTTTTGCTACTTTTCTATCAAAAGTCTAACTATTAAGCTCAATAATAAAAGCATCGTGTTCACTTTCAGTTTTGATCCAAAGAAATGAAAGTTGCACAAAGAAAGTGTCTTTTAAAAAAAATAAAAAAAAGACCAAATTGTGAATGCTTCACCCTTCCAAGGAAAGAGGCAATTAGAAAAATAGTGAAATAATTACATGTGCTTATAGTGTAGAAAGATATTAACAATGTAGTTATGTCACAGAGAAGGAAAAATAGTAACAGAACATCCTTCTGTCTTGATCTTTTGCTGAAGAGCTTGTGTTTTCCCAGTATGACTGCTCTCTCAGTGAACAATTTCAGGGACTTAGAAGTCTATCCTTCTCCCCATATCGAGGAGAAAACATCAGCTCACACAGATCCAACAGTGATTCAGTAGTAAACAATTCCTGCAAATCTTGGGTAAGCTAATTTCACAAAACCAATCCTTTCCATCAAAGCCTTTACTCTGAAATTGTAACGCACAGATCAGCATTTTTCTTTCTTTCCAGAACTGGAAGCATAATACCTTGAAGAGACGATCAAGATTCAGAGAAGACATAAGCAACTACCTATGCAGCAGTTTAATAACCAAGAGTTACTGGGTAAATTATATCATGTTAGCTGAATTATTTGAAAGTTAATAGAATTCGGGGGGGGGGGGGGGGGGGAACTTAAGTACTTGCTGTATTTCAGAAGCTTTGTTTTGAGTAACACATTTGTAACTTTACAATTAACTTGAGAGACTGGGAAGGAACAGTGACAATAATGTGTCATTATATGTTCAAAAAAGCAGAAGCTACTCATCAAATATCACAATTACTACCTGTCCTGACGCTGTCCTGGACCCACTGGAGTACATGCTAGGCCCCTGCTGCTAAAGAACTTGCAAGCTAACATAGAAGAAGAAACAACAGACAGCTCCAAGCTAGTATTCAAGTTCATCTTCAAAAAGTTAAGGAGGATCTGCAGACCTACAGGCTAAGGCCTCACCTCAGTCCTGGGGAAAATTATGGAGCAAGTCCTAATGGAAGGCATTTTGAGGACAGGAATATGACTAGGAAGGGCAAGAGACAAATTGTGTGTCTGACAAACCAATTGCCTTCTGTGATGAAATGGCTAGTTCTGTGGATGTTGATCACCTTAACAAAGCTTTTGAGTCCCCTACAGTATCTTTGCAGACAAACTGAAGAGACATGGCTAGATAGGTAGACTACAAAGTGGGTGAAAAGCTGGCTGGATTGCCGATCTCGCAGCATAATGGTCAGTGGTTCAAAGTTAACTGATGAATTGTTAGAAGCTGTGGTTCTCAGTAGTTGACAGTAGGGCCGATGCTGTTCAACACCTTCATCAATGACTTGGATGATGGGACAGAACACACCCTCAGAAGTCTGCAGATGATACCAACTGGAGGTAGTGGTTGATACTTGAATGGTTGGGCTGCCATTCAGAAGGACCTCAGCAAGCTGGAAGAATGAGCTGACAAACTTTCTGAAGTTCAACAAAATAAAACATGTTTCTGTACCTGGAATGGAACAACTCCATGTATCGGTGCAGAGGCAGAACTAACTGGTTAGGTAATAACTTTGCACAAAACAACCTAACATGAGTTAGCAGTGTGCCCTTGCACAGTGAAGGCAAACCACATCATGGGCTGCATTACTAAAAGCATAGCCAAGAGGCTGAGAGAAGTGATGGCCCTGTACATGACCCTTGCAAGGCTGCATCTTGAGTGCTCTGTCTAATACTGGGCCCTCAGTGCCAGAGAGACACTGACAAACTGAAGAGAGTACAGAGATTTGGGGCTGGAGCATAGGCTGAGGGAACAAAGCTTCAGCCTCAAGAAAAGGCGGCAAAGGAGGGGTTTAATCTGCATTCTTCCACTACCTGAAGGGAAGGATATACAGGACACTGACTTTTCCTCAAAGATGCACAGTAAAAAAAATAAGGTGCATAGGACTCAAACTGCAGGTAAAAAATTCCTGTTAGATGAAGATGAAAAAATTCTTCACTGTGGGTGGTAAAATACTTACAGGTTGTGCAGAGAGAGAGGTTGGACATGCTGGAATCTCTAATCTTAGGAATTTTCAAAGCTTTACTGAACAAGCCCCTGAGCAAATTCATCTAATGTAAAAATTAGTCTGTTTTGAAGAAGCTGGACTAGATGACCTTCAAAGGTCCCTTCTGACCTCATTTTTTCTATGAGTTGGTAGGAACAAACTGACAAGCAATGAGATGAGACTGGACTGCTGGATAGCAAGTGACCCTGGCAAACTAACATGCCTGCCAGTGTCCATTTCTCAACCTGGAGTGTTTCTGTGATGTAAAAGAGAATAACGAGCTTCCACAGTACAGCACTGAAAGGACCTCTTTAAAAAAGAAATCTTGTAGGTGTTAAAGGAATAGGGTGGTATTATGAATGCTACGAGCTGACTGGAGACAAGCAGTAATGAAAGAAGAGAGGTGTGCTTAAGGGTTTTGACAGTGAAGGCAGGTGGTTTGTTTGATGCAGCAGAGGTGAGAATAGAAGTGTGTAAAAAGGTTGTGGTTAAAGGAATGGCATGGTTTAACTCCAGTCAGCAATGAAGCACCACACATCCCATGGGATGGGGGAGAGAATCAGAAGAGCAAAAGTACTGAGCAAATATCTAATGTAAAAATTAGTCTGTTTTGAAGAAGCTGGACTAGATGACCTTCAAAGGTCCCTTCTGACCTCATTTTTTCTATGAGTTGGTAGGAACAAACTGACAAGCAATGAGATGAGACTGGACTGCTGGATAGCAAGTGACCCTGGCAAACTAACATGCCTGCCAGTGTCCATTTCTCAACCTGGAGTGTTTCTGTGATGTAAAAGAGAATAACGAGCTTCCACAGTACAGCACTGAAAGGACCTCTTTAAAAAAGAAATCTTGTAGGTGTTAAAGGAATAGGGTGGTATTATGAATGCTACGAGCTGACTGGAGACAAGCAGTAATGAAAGAAGAGAGGTGTGCTTAAGGGTTTTGACAGTGAAGGCAGGTGGTTTGTTTGATGCAGCAGAGGTGAGAATAGAAGTGTGTAAAAAGGTTGCGGTTAAAGGAATGGCATGGTTTAACTCCAGTCAGCAATGAAGCACCACACATCCCATGGGATGGGGGAGAGAATCAGAAGAGCAAAAGTAAGAAAACCCATGCGTTGAGATAAGAACAGTTTAATGCTTGAAATAATAAAATAAATATAACAACAATAATGAATTGTAATGGAAAGTAAAACAACAAGAGAGGAACGAGACCTGGAGGCATGGGACCAAAAACAAAAACCAAGAGGTGATGCAACCACTCACCGCCTGCTGACCAGTCAGTCCCTGAGCAGTAAGACCTACAGGCTAAGGCCTCACCTCAGTCCTGGGGAAAATTATGGAGCAAGTCCTAATGGAAGGCATTTTGAGGACAGGAATATGACTAGGAAGGGCAAGAGACAAATTGTGTGTCTGACAAACCAATTGCCTTCTGTGATGAAATGGCTAGTTCTGTGGATGTTGATCACCTTAACAAAGCTTTTGAGTCCCCTACAGTATCTTTGCAGACAAACTGAAGAGACATGGCTAGATAGGTAGACTACAAAGTGGGTGAAAAGCTGGCTGGATTGCCGATCTCGCAGCATAATGGTCAGTGGTTCAAAGTTAACTGATGAATTGTTAGAAGCTGTGGTTCTCAGTAGTTGACAGTAGGGCCGATGCTGTTCAACACCTTCATCAATGACTTGGATGATGGGACAGAACACACCCTCAGAAGTCTGCAGATGATACCAACTGGAGGTAGTGGTTGATACTTGAATGGTTGGGCTGCCATTCAGAAGGACCTCAGCAAGCTGGAAGAATGAGCTGACAAACTTTCTGAAGTTCAACAAAATAAAACATGTTTCTGTACCTGGAATGGAACAACTCCATGTATCGGTGCAGAGGCAGAACTAACTGGTTAGGTAATAACTTTGCACAAAACAACCTAACATGAGTTAGCAGTGTGCCCTTGCACAGTGAAGGCAAACCACATCATGGGCTGCATTACTAAAAGCATAGCCAAGAGGCTGAGAGAAGTGATGGCCCTGTACATGACCCTTGCAAGGCTGCATCTTGAGTGCTCTGTCTAATACTGGGCCCTCAGTGCCAGAGAGACACTGACAAACTGAAGAGAGTACAGAGATTTGGGGCTGGAGCATAGGCTGAGGGAACAAAGCTTCAGCCTCAAGAAAAGGCGGCAAAGGAGGGGTTTAATCTGCATTCTTCCACTACCTGAAGGGAAGGATATACAGGACACTGACTTTTCCTCAAAGATGCACAGTAAAAAAAATAAGGTGCATAGGACTCAAACTGCAGGTAAAAAATTCCTGTTAGATGAAGATGAAAAAATTCTTCACTGTGGGTGGTAAAATACTTACAGGTTGTGCAGAGAGAGAGGTTGGACATGCTGGAATCTCTAATCTTAGGAATTTTCAAAGCTTTACTGAACAAGCCCCTGAGCAAATTCATCTAATGTAAAAATTAGTCTGTTTTGAAGAAGCTGGACTAGATGACCTTCAAAGGTCCCTTCTGACCTCATTTTTTCTATGAGTTGGTAGGAACAAACTGACAAGCAATGAGATGAGACTGGACTGCTGGATAGCAAGTGACCCTGGCAAACTAACATGCCTGCCAGTGTCCATTTCTCAACCTGGAGTGTTTCTGTGATGTAAAAGAGAATAACGAGCTTCCACAGTACAGCACTGAAAGGACCTCTTTAAAAAAGAAATCTTGTAGGTGTTAAAGGAATAGGGTGGTATTATGAATGCTACGAGCTGACTGGAGACAAGCAGTAATGAAAGAAGAGAGGTGTGCTTAAGGGTTTTGACAGTGAAGGCAGGTGGTTTGTTTGATGCAGCAGAGGTGAGAATAGAAGTGTGTAAAAAGGTTGCGGTTAAAGGAATGGCATGGTTTAACTCCAGTCAGCAATGAAGCACCACACATCCCATGGGATGGGGGAGAGAATCAGAAGAGCAAAAGTAAGAAAACCCATGCGTTGAGATAAGAACAGTTTAATGCTTGAAATAATAAAATAAATATAACAACAATAATGAATTGTAATGGAAAGTAAAACAACAAGAGAGGAACGAGACCTGGAGGCATGGGACCAAAAACAAAAACCAAGAGGTGATGCAACCACTCACCGCCTGCTGACCAGTCAGTCCCTGAGCAGTGATCACTGACCTCCCCACCCCGACCAACTTCCCCCAGCTTATATACTGAACATGACATCATATGGTATGGAATATCCCTTTGGCCAATTTGGGTCGGCTGTCCTGGCTATACTCCCTGCCAGCTTCTTGTGCACCTCCACACTGGCAGAGTATGGGAAGCTGAAAAGTCCTTCACTTAGTATAAACACTGCTTAGCAACAACTAAAACATCAGCGTGTTATCAACATTATTCTCATGCTAAATCCAAAACACAGCACTATACCAGCTACTAGGAAGAAAATTAACTCTGTCCCAGCCAAAACCAGTACAAGGAACAACAGAGATGACGCAAAAGAAACAGGAGGCTGCAAAAATGCAGATTCAAAACAAAGCCAATGCATATGGGCGTGCATATATACCTACCCTCTTCCTACTTTGATGCTGACATGGAGCTTTAGTTTATTCATTCCCTTTAGTATCTCTAGTCCAGTTGTGAGCAACAGCAAAAAATTGTACACTGAAGGTAGTTATATATGGTTTAGCTGTATTTTGTCACAGTAATGTTGCAAAGGAAAGAAAGCAATGTTATGCTCATTATTTTGGTCATTAGCTGTTCACTGTATTGGTTTACAAGTATTTAACGTGCTTTGTTAATCTGCAAAACAGCAAGCATCTTAACATGGTATTTGTTACTCTTCTCACCTAACCTCCTCTTTAGCTGCATACTGTTTATCCACTTAGAACCTGTTTGTGTCAAAGTCTAAAAGTAAATTCTGACTTTGTAATTCCTAACAAAAATATCTAAAACAGACTATGCATCCATGAAGCACCATGTTTGTTTAATAATAGTAGTATTGATGTTAATTATGCATACTACAGGAAAAAAAATCCACTCAACTTGCAGACAAATTGGATATTTAAATACTTTGAGTAATACCCTGAGTAATAGTCAAACTTTAATTTGTTTGGGGGTTTTTTGCTTAAAACATTTCTCTTTTTGTTCTAAGACTTCATTCCACAAGGTGATTATCACTTTGAAATATATGGTTGTATAAAATAATGAATATATTTGGACGTCTTTATTATTTTTAGAAATTTTACTATCAGAGGATGAATATTTAGTACTTATCTTTTAGAATTATATTGAGGCCACCAGAGTAGTGATTGCCATTTCTGATTAACTATTTGCTGGTATATGTCTTTAGGAATCAGCTGAAACTATTTTTACTATAAAAGTGGTAAAAGAGCATCCACATGAGTATCATATTCTATATAATTATCATGAATAAAGACATGGTAGTATCATGCATGAAATTCAGACTCGGTCAAAATCTTTTGAGATGGGCAGGAGGACAGATACAGGATTTTTGCCTTTAAAATCCTCACTTATTTGTGAAAGTTGAATTTGTATACATTTTAGAAGCTTTGTGACATTCAGAAAGAATGAGCAATATCAGCTGATTCTGTGTTATATGATTCGATTTAACTTGATACATCTCAACAATTCATCACAAATTTGAGAGACCATGTTTCTACTTGAGGGTAACTACTGCCTGAGGCTACTACATGTAGTTCTGGCAGGACAGTCAGTATCCTGCAAGTACTGAAATCTTAAATAACATTTACACTACTCTAGTTAATGCAATTCTGCTGCTCATTTTAACAGTAAAATTTATCTGCTTAATCTACTATGTTGTAACAAGTAAATCCTGGTGGTTCTGTTTATCAAAGCATGTATGATAAAACCACATACAAATACGCACGCACAATTAAATTGTACTTGCTTTAAATTTATCTTAAAGAACATCTTTATATAATTAACTCTAGTAGAAGTTGCTCTTATGATACAACCCTAAGGAGGGTTCACCTACTTTGCCCAAAGTAATTTTGTCCAAACTAACTGTCCTTTCTGATGACTCAGCTGGACATCACTGTTGACAAAACTTTTACAACCTTCAATCTTCGGGTGACTTTTGATGAAATACTTAATTTTGAAGTGAAAGTTGTTTGTTCTCATATGCATCTTATGATGCAAATGTTGAGTAGCTATCGACTCTCAAAAGCATCCCAGACTGCTGAATGAAATAATGCTGACCTATTAATTCTCTGATATGAGCAATGACGGGAGGGAAAGGGGAATTTTTTATATGTATCTGAAGTTGAACTGTAGGCGTAATGGCACTCAGTTCAGGGTTTTTAGTAATAAAGGTACCATTATCTTTTGTGGCAGTGACAGACTGGGTTGGTGACCACGGAGAAGACTGAGTAGGAGAGCTGGGACATGTGAGTGATTTCCAGATGGGTGAGAGGAGCTGGATGGAACTGATAGAAATCTGAGGGCTAGGAGGGGCCAGAAAGAGGCAAGGAAGTCAGTGGATTTTAGGGTGCAATGGAAAAGCTCCATAGTATTTCAGAAACATCTGGCTGCTGAAGGGAAACTAGCAGGATCATGGATAACTCTGAAGTGGAAAGGGACACCAGGAAAGGTAAGTCAAATAGTGGGTTATGGTGAGGAGTTTCATGGATAAATGTGAATAGGAATAGAATCCCTCTTCTCTCCTCTTCCATCATCATCTTTTTGTCACATGGTCTCTTCAAATCCCAATAACTACAGAACTGCCATCTTGACTTCCCATCTTCTTTTTAGATCCCCCCTCTTGCTTTCCCAAGCAAAGACTAGAAGACCAGGGAGAGCAGATGAACTAAGGCTGAAGACTGTGGCTGTTATCAGGTGAGGAGACTTGCTAGATTGGGCAGCTGCACTTGGTCTTAACAAAGAGTACTACAGAGAGAAAATTTTAGGCTAAGCTGCAGTCCTTGGAAGTACCAGAGGTATAAGCAGAATTATATTTAGGCTTACTATAATGATAAAGGGGGACAGCTTTTGGGGGTGACTTTGCTAGATTTATTTTTCCAAGTCACGTCAATTTGTTTTGCTATTTTTACTATTTTTCTAACATTAATGCTGATATTGATGCCATTTTAGAAACAAATGTCAAGTATCAAGAGCAAATATGAGACATTTTCTGAACAGTTTGCCAAGAGCTGCACTTTTTTTTAAAAATAAAGTGTTCATATGGCCCTATTTGGAATCTCAACAAACCTACAAAACAGGTAGGGGTAAAAGCCCAGTGATTATTTACTGTTTATACCACAGAAAACTGAAAGGGATTGTCATAGAGGCTTCAACCAGGCACTGTGAATCCTGAATCCACAGACTGCATGCTACATGAAACAGCCTAGCAGGAGTCAGTTATCAGAGCTGGTCTCTCCCTGGCATATCTTTAAAATCACCTCAAACATGGCAGCAAGCTCTGCCTTGTATGTCCGAATCTCATCTGAGGGCCTGGTAATAATATCTTTCCTGTCAGCAAAGTGCTGTGAAAAACTTGCAGTGAAGACATCCTGCAGTTCTCTGTTATTATGAAGGAACTTCCCTTGGTGAGCAAGACTCAAACAGTAAGGCTGTCCACTAAAACTACTCTCAACAAGTTCATGAGAGACTTCCCTTTCTGCTTAAATCATTGACCCTTTCTTGCTACTTTCTCAACATGAATTAAAAATTGCAGTGGTCTGATCCTAAGCACTGTTTGAATTAGATACACATTCCTTTATATGAGCAAAAGGGGATTTGTGTGTGTTTATTGGTAAATACCCTCTTAATTATAAATCTGCTGTGGCAATGGAAAAAAAAATCCTGTTCCATTTACACATAAAGTTTAGGAAACCTTCCCCCACAAGCTCAGGACTTTTCTTGTATATTTTTAGCCAATCAACAGAGATATTAGAATATTTTCACCAGAGTAATATTAAAACTATTATAGCAGATGAGGCAATTTCTTGCTATTTACCTCTACAGAAGATACAGCAAAAGGACAGAACATTGACATGTGACTGACCCATGTGATTAAATACATTTTTCCCATAAAATTAAAAGCTCTAACTTCTTTTAAACTTAGACATTTTCCATCAGTGAATATTCATGCTTTTGCACCGGGAAAAGGTAATGTGACAGGACACAAGGAAGAAAAAAAAAAATTCATATTATATAAGCGCACATGTATGTTTATACATACCAAAATCCTTATTCTTTCACCCTTCCAACTCTGAGTCATATATGCTGGTTGTACCCTAATGTAGTTGTTTGTAAGTGCTTCAGAGTTCCTTGTTCCATGAAACTGTGTTTTCTTTAATGTCAAATCTTTGTAAGTTCTCTTTTGTTTGGGGTGAACCAACTGGTTCACAGGCCAAGATTTAAAACTAAAATACAGTACACAGTATCTGCTTCCCAGATAGATCCTATGTTCCAAATCCAAACTAGCCTCCTCTTACTCCCCTAGAAGTCTGCCTGTTCAGATGCCAGTTCTGTTCTAATCTTTCATTTAGATACCACCCATCAACACAATGAAACAATGTCACATATACTGAAGTCTAAGCAGCAAGCTAAATTGATTGACTGCTCTACGTTTATATAGATTCTTTCCAGGAATTATATTCACTTAAAAGCTCAATTTAAAGGAAGAAAACTCATTCATTGCCGAGACAGAAGCTATTCCTTTAAATTAGTATATTCGCACACAGCAGGACAGATCTGTCGCTGCTGGAGAAGTGGAAGCTCAAAACCAGAACAAACTACTTCTGTTTTGAAACCAGTAGGCATAAGCTTTGGACTGAGTTTTCAAGTCAGTAATGGTCCTTGTACAGCTATGGCATTTCAGACGTCAGACACCTAAGACTACAAAGGGACTTAGGTGCAACTAAGTGAACATCACAGCACTTACTTAAATACACCTTCAGCAATCATCACATCACATACACTGCACTGTTAGACAGTGGGACAGCCTGTAAATGAGAGTTAAATAATTCAAAATGGGATCTACGCAAAACAAAATGCTCATCATGAAGTCATCTAAGATGGCCAATAGGAAAAACTATGGACAAAGGAATCCTTATATCTCGTCCTCGCCCAGGAAACAGAAACCTTTCAAAAGCTGAACCAAGAACTGAGATCCTGCTTTTCCTTCTCCATAACGTTACCGATCAACACTCACCACAGTGGCAGAATTTGGGCCAAGTCTCACTTCAGTGCACAGAAATATAAACCCATGTCTATTGCTACATCTCACTAAGAAATGTCATAATTGCTAGGCTACAGGGTACACCATGTATGAGGACTACAGAAATAATGGCTTTGTGGAAAGGAGGAACCTAATATTCATCTTCCTGTCCCCAAACTATCCAATGAATATTTAACAGACAAATACATATACAGCTTTTGGAACAGCAACTGGAATCCCTAAACACTAGCCAAGCAAACTCTTCTTCTGCACAGGGAAGTATCCATGGGATGGTGTTAAAGTATCTCCCACAATTCACGATAATTTATAGCCTAATACTCTGGAAGATGAAAAGTAAGTTTAAACCCCCTCTAGCCAAAGAAACCAAATGTCCTGCTATCTTGAGTGAATCCCTAAGGTATCAGAAAACTAAAGAAACCCTATTCTGTACAGTTCTGCACAGCAGGCATTCAAAGGAGATACAGATATGCACTTTGGATAGATCCTGACCCCATAAGATGCTCTGAGAACACCTAGCCCCTTTGAACAGACAAGTGACAAAGCACCTCTCCTGCATATTCAGAGGAGGATGACAAGTGACAGGCACAAGGGAACCATCTCCCAGGCTTTGCTCATTTCTGCATAAGGCCAGAGAGAGAAGTACAGGTTTCTGGTCAACCACTGGGAAAGCTAGCAGAGCCAAGCCAAGATGGTATTTCATGAGAAAGACAGAAATGCAGCTGCAGCTACAGGCTGAAGACAGATAGAAAACATCAGCAGACTCACTGATACCTCGTTTGTTTCTCAGCTTCGCTGAATGCCTTTGCTGTTGAAGCCATGACAATATAGGGACAATTTCACACTCCCTGTTCTTTTTGCCTTATTCACTCTAACTCCCCTAAAGAAACTAAAACTACAATCCAGTTCATTTTCAGCAAAGTAAAATTCAGGAAAGAAACCTCTACCAAACTCTTTCATTTCTAGCAGCAACAACCTTTAGTGGACAGAATAAAATTGGCAGGAACTTCATGTTATCCCCCAACAAGTCTGGTGGAGTCCAAACAGAAATAAGGGACCGCACTTTCAGCAGAGCAAATGCCTGTTATCCACTGTCTCCACCTCTGCCTGTCAGGGCCAAAGCTTACCACTGCAAATATGATGGTATTTTTACAGAATTTTTAATAGATGCCAGTACTCAATATAACCAGGTTTTGCATAAACAGGCCTGATTATCATGTTCATACCACCGATTAGCAGCTGCTGCCAACTGCTACAAACTTCCAATAATACATTTCTGCTCTTGCTCAATTACTTTTCCATCTGTCAAGTGTAAGTTTTCTATGACAATGATTTATAGGATGGCTCACCGCAGCAAGGTTCATCATCAAGTTTTAGTAAGCTTATGTCATGTAGCACACACAAAGTTTAAAGAAAGCTGGAAAAATACGTGTTACATAAAATTACAGTAGCCTGGCCTAGCGTCTATCTGCAGGACATGCTCATGGATGTTCATTCGAATGAGGTTCTGCAGATCCCTTCTGCCAAGACTCAAAAAAAAGCAGAGGCATCTGCCTCTATAATCAAATAAGGAAGCTAAGCCATAATAAGCTACTTACTTCAGATGGTTACTCTTTATACCACTCCTAACTTCCACTGAGCAATCACTGATTATCAGTGGCCTTCACTGAAGTCATCCTGAAGCATTTTTGTTAAATGATCTGGGGCATACACATTGATACTTTATGCCATCACCATTCCCATTACCTTCTGTCTGAATAATGAGTTCCTTTGATACCAACATTAACTTGGTTTTAACTGTTGCATAGATGTTCAGGATAATACACACATGCAAACACACTAAGATGCCAAGATGACCTTGAAAAACTAAAGCTTTGGAAAGCACTCATTGAGATTAAATAAAAATGAATGCAAGATAATACATTTGAAGGAAAACAGAAATCAGCTTAGGTAACAAGTGATTCAGAAATACAGAAATTTACCATTTGCCTGAGTAGCTTCTGATGTAACAAATACAAAATGTCAGAATCTTTTATTTCTTCCATGTCCAAGAACTTGGAATTACAGACTGGAGAGATCAGACACTAAGGTGAGCTGGTACTTGCTGTGGCCTCTGCACTATTCATCCCCAGATTTTCATGGAGAAGGAAGTGAGAAAGACAGCTGTGTTCCTCAGCACTTAACTGCCACCTTTGATACAGCAACAATTAAGAGGAAGGGGAAGATGCACAAGAGTTCACCTATGGTTTAGAAAGACACAAACCTTCAGTTTACAAGACTTTGTCTGGCATCATTAAAGAAGAAACAAAACTTGAAAACATATTACTGATGGACTTACTCAAAACCAGCTTTCTAAAGATGTGAGGTAAAGTTATGCAAGATACAAAGTATTTTGTAAGACTATTATTGTATATACAGTATTATAGGGTGACCTTGGTTTCTGTTACTAACAGTCCTAGAAACTGAACAAAAGACTTGGTAGGATAGTCCTACCCCCAAGAAATTACAACTTAAGCATCAAACACATAATACAGAGGTATACTTGCATATCTCAAATTACAGTCTAAATATCTATGAAGAAAAAAGATTAATACATTTCCTAAAATTTCAAAGAGAATAATCAAAATCCATCTTCCAATAATGTGGCTCCCTACCATACTCTGAAGTAAAGACTAGGATTTCCGCTCTCTCTTCCCAATAGATTTTAATTTTACCTTCAAGTAAGTCATTAGAAGGAAAATATTGGCCCACTGTGAAACAGGAGAGGTGGATTAATCACCAACAATGCTGAAAAGGCAGAGGTTCTCAACACTTTCTTCAGCTCTGTCTTTTCCAGCACTGTTGGGCCCCAGGCCTTGGGAACAAAAATCCAGGTCGATGCAAACACAGACCCACCGTCAGTGAAGGAAGAGTTGGTATGTGAACTATTACAGGAGCTTGACCCCTACAGATCGATGGGCCCTGACATTATCCACCCGAGGGTGTTAAGAGAGCTGGCTGATGTCGTTGCGAGGCCGCTCTCCATAATCTTTGAGAAGTTCATGGAGATGGGGGACGTCCCAGGAGACTGGAAGAAGGCTAATGTCACCCCCATCTACAAGAAGAGCTTAAAGGAGGATCCAGGAAATTAAAGGCCCATCAGTCTTACTTCAGTCCTTGGGAAAGTTATGGAATGAATCCTCCTGGGGGCCATCACAAGTCAAATGAAGCGTGTGATTGGGAAAAGCCAGCACGGATTCACCGAGGGCAAATCGTGCTTGACAAACCTGATAGCCTTCTACAACAAAGAACCTACTTGGTTGATGTGGGACGAGCAGTGGACATTGTCTACCTGGATTTCTCCAAGGCTTTCGATATGGTTTCCCACAGCCTCCTCCTAGAGAGAAACTGATGTGTTACAGTCTAGGCAAGTGGTCTATGCGGTGGGTGGGCAACAAGCTCAATATGAGTGAACAGTGTGCTGCTGCGGCAAAGAAAGCCAACAGGATGCTGGGCTGCATCAACAAGGGCATTGCCAGCAGAGATAAAGACATTATCCCACTCTACTCAGTGCTTGTCAGGCCACACCTGGAATACTGTGTCTGGTATGCAAAAAAGATGTGGACAGGCTGGAGAGCATCCAGAGAAGATGATCAAAGGACTGGGAAGCCTGCCATATAAAGAAAGGCTGAGAGAACTGGGTTTGTTCAGCCTTGAGAAAAGAAGGCTTAGGGGAGACCTTATCACCATGTTCCAGTATTTAAAGGGTGGCTACAAAGAAGATGGAGACTCCCTTTTTACAAAGATTCACATGGAAAAGACATGGGGTAATGGGTACAAGTTACTCCTAGGGAGATTCCGATTGGACAAAAGAGGAAAATTTTTCACAATGAGAACAATCAGCCATCAGAATAATCTCCCCAGGGAAGCGGTGGATTCCTCAACATTGGACACTTTTAAGATTCAGCTGGACAGGGTGCTGGGCCATCTTGTCTAGACCATGCTTTTGTGGAGAAAGTTTAGACCAGATGATCCGTGAGGTCCCTTCCAACCTGGTGTTCTATGATTCTATGATTTTACTGGAGTAATTTCAGAGTTCTCCGTGGGCTCTTTGGATATCAGCAACACTGGACAAGAGCTGCTCTTCGAAACTGCAGATTATGCTGTGTTCAACTGAGAGCCACAGATGCAAAACTAAAGACTATGAACTGGCCTTGATAATCTTGATTAATCTAAAGCTAATAATTTAAAGAATTTTTATGAGAGGTGACTTTAATTGTAAAGACTGACTTTATGGCACAATATGTTCTTTTTTAAAGATCCCAGTACAAATCATATACTCTTAAAAAGAATAAAAGGATTGCAGAGTTCAACATGCAGGTCTTTCTTTAAATCTCTCTCGCATGAAGGTGAATTTGGAAAGTGCTAGCATGATAAAATGCAACAACTGTCTTCCCCAGAACAGGTGTAAGCCAGACGCCAGCTTTATTAGCTGGTTCAGCTCTATGCAACTCTGTTTAATTCACACACCTGAAGAAGTTGTCCAAGAGGTTTGGATTTTTCTTCGTATCTTGCATGAAAGGACTTATTTTATGAGACATGAAGTGTCTTGCAAGAGTGGTTGTGTTTTAAGGCTTCACTTACCTATCAGCAACTATTTTATTAGTAACCAGATGGAAAAAACCCCAAACACCAGCACCTCCCTTTGGTACAATTAATTTGATGAAATTTACTGAACATTTATTCAGTGCATGGCAGAAAAAGCTCCTGAACTTAAGACTGTTTCCTGTATACAAGTATCATAGAACATATACTGGCAGCAGAGAGAAATACCAGCTTCGAAAGCTATGTGCTATAGGACACTTCATTCTTTAGAACTACATATAGCAGCATGATACAGTTCTGATGAAAGCAACTGCAAGTAATGTGATATAAAATATGCATGAGTCTGAAAGTGTACCGCCAGACATATGCTCTGTACGGTATGTTTTATGCTGGACAGCATGGTATGGTACAAGTAGGAAGAACAACAGATGAGACAGAGCTACAGCTTAAAATCAAGATTATTTTGTTACTTTTTCCCTTTCATTAAGAGCAAAAATAAAGCACTAAAAATCTGCAAAAACTCCAACCAACCAAATGAATAAAAGAGGACAAGGAAAAAAAATAAAATAAGGACAAGCATAGTTTAAAACTTCAAACCTTCCTTCCAACATTTCATTACTACTAGCTAGTGTGGTAAAGCTAACTACAGCTCAGCCACTCAATTTTGTAAAGACGCTGCCACCTGACATTAAAAACTCAGTATTTCCTGCCATGCCAATATGACAATGGCCTCCAACATTTATAAATATTGAAGACCCACTTTTTGCATAATTACCTTGTGAAGTCAGTCATCTCCATCATAATCACACACATCCTCTTGGCCAAAACAATGATGTCATTGCTGGTATCGTCCCATATTTCAATCTCTGCATCAAGCTTACTCTTGACTTTTTTGAAGTCAGCCACTTGCTCAGCTATCTTTTCCTTTTCAGCCTCTGGTAGTTGAGTCATCTTGGCCTGAAACACAAAATAATTTGATTTGCAAAACGTCTATGTCAGAGTGGTTTTCTTTTTTTTAAACAAAATCACTGGATATTATTAAATATACAGTTTAAATACGATATTATTAAATATACAGTTTAAATACACTGTGGCCTGAGCCACCTGTTCCAGCCTGAGCACTTCTGAATTTCAAAATCTGCATGCTATCATTGGGTTGGGCCAAATAAATTACCTCAGTGTAATGGGGACAGTGGTGTCCATGAAACTATTAATATTAACATAATGAGAGAAGGAAGACTAAATTTTTCCAAGGAACCTTTATGAAATATAACTGATAGATTTTCCTTTTTCTTAGGGATGAAGGAGCCTAAGTGTTTTTAAGTATGCAAGTTACAAAATGCAATATTCTTTCAGGTAGGAAAGAATAAAGGGAAAGGTTTAATTGCCCTAAAACTTTCAGGTATGCTCACCCTCTCTCCTGAGAAGGTTCTACAATATCATTTTAAGAACTGAGAAAGACTTCATTGTTCAAATATGCATCCTCTGTTTTTGAAGAAGATAAATAAATAGGTGAACAGGTCAGAAATCAGTATGTGAATAAGGTTACCAAAAAGTATCTTGAATGCCAATAGGAAAACATCCGATATTCAAATCAAGCCACAGCCAAACTGGGCTCAGGTAGGACACAGCCCTATACTTGGCTATGGCTCCAGATTGGACTGTTTGCAAACAGTCCACCAGCTAAAACTGTTTCAAATAAAGGTTTAGTATAGCTAGAAAAGTGGTGTGTTTTGTGCAAGTTCATACTATGGAATCAGAACATTCAATCTATACTGAATGCATGTATTCTTCCTACATTTAAGCATTGGTGAAGTATTTAATATATAAAGAGTGAAACAACTTCTGAAAATGCAGCATGGTGAGAGAAATATTTTACTTAATATTATTCTTCATGAGCAAGATTATCAGTCTGCTCCAGACAAGGGTCAGATATCCTTCCTGTGTCAGAAACAGGCCAGGTAGCAGACACGGGCTAAGATATTATGAGGCCATATAGCACTCCTGGCCCTTCATAATACCTTCTGCCACAGGAAGGGAGTAGACCTTTTGGCCTGTTGGTCTTGATGGCTCTACTGCCATAGTGGTTTTTATCTATCACCTTCTCTGTGAAGTGGTCCACCTCTTGCACTGCAGGCCATCAGAAACACACAGTTACATACAGCAACTATTAATACACTGTAATTATGCTGCAATTAAAGAATAAGTATTTTGTGACTTATTCTTGTTTATAAAACATCTGCCATCCATAAAATGGAAAGTTAAGGCAGTGGCTGCATTACTTATAATAACGGGCAAGCAGTTTAATATGTAATGCCTATGTTTTTCAAGCCGTGCCATTTCAGAGGTTTTACTTATGCTTGAATTACTCTGTCATAAGGTTAATTTTCCCACTTATATGAATTACTGGAAATTACAGGTCCCCCAAAGTATAACTATGTTATAATTGCAGTCACAGAATTAAAAAGTGTAACTATTTTAAGGAATACTTTTCCTGTTTTGTTTAAAAAAAAACAAAACTAAAACAATCCAGAGAAGACCAAGACACATTTTCCTCATGGTTGTAGGATAAGCTTGCTGGGAAAGGTATGAAACCCACAAAAGTAAGAGTTGGGCTACAGAGTCTAGAGAATCAAAGTACCTCGTTTTATAATCTAATACATATTTGCTGATTGGTGGACACTTATGATATTTCCTAGCCCTCAGCTTCAATACTGTTTTGAGTTCAAGAATGCAGGCATTTTAGTGAAGGAACTGTGACATACAGTATCCTGCTATGTGCCAACAATAATGAGTTTCAGGTGGAATGAGACATATTATCCACTGGGCAAAGGAAACTACAATTCCGACCTTGATTTTTCTTTCATTTTCTTCATACTGCTTTAAAACCGTGTACAGCAACAAAATAAAACAATTGTATGCACAGCCTTTCAAGCACAGATATGATTTTGTATCAAAATAGACAACATAATGGTAAATGTGAAATAAAGATCTAAACTGAATGACTGCTATTAGATGAGTGCACGTTTATTTTGTCCACCAGGAGAAAATAATTTTTTCATTACTTTTAAGACAAAATGCTTTTTATTGCAGTAGCAGATAACAGTTAAGACCAGGTGAGAGAAAAAGTTATATTTTTTATATTTTTCTTTCTTCTATTACAAAAAACAGTATGTATTTTTTTCTTTAATTTCCTTGAATTAACTATTCAGAAGGCTATTTATCCCTGGTAGCTGGGAGTCTCCAACACTGGGGTTATTTGCATTTTCCCATTTGCAACTTGACTTACTAGGTAAGATTGACGTTTCTTTTCATTTCAGCCCCTTCCAAGTTTCAGTCAATTCGCTATCACAGATACTAAAACTTTAAGGTCAGAACAAATTGTCCACATAATGGTAAAAATAGAGGACATATAGGGAGTAACTACTTGGTGAAGATTTTGACTCTCTCACTGGTGTATTCATCGTCAATGAGATCCCAGCCCAAAGAACTGGCCTTTTGCCCACCTTTGTCCCTGGCTACACTCTAAGGAATTGACTTTCATGTAAACCTATGATTATTCTCTGCAAGTCCTAGACCGACACGCATTTTTTTCTTTCCTGATCCCCTAAAACAAATGACTGGCCAGATCCACACCACCAAAATTCTTACCGCTTACAGGGAGGAAGGAAGGAAGGAAAGAAAAGCCACGAGAAGCACAATGCATTCAAGCAATTATTTGTGTTATCGAAAACTCCTTCCGTCTGAGACAGAGGTGAGCCAGATATCCTTTTCAAAGGGAAGAATCTCCCTTTGAAAATTATTTAAAACTTCCTGCTTTGTAGGCTGCAGTGTGTCACGTAAGTATAGAGAAGAAAGAGAGAAAAACTCTCTTTTTCTACAATTTTGTAGGTTACAAAGAAAACAAACCCCACTCTCCCGATGGAGCACATGAAAAACTTTTCAGAGCCTTTACAAACAAGAATACAAAATAACATGCTCTTCACATACTGTAGTTTTAAGATAATGGCATAGATTCAAAAAGACCCAATTCATGTCCCTGCTTTGCCTTAGTTGAGAGCTAAGCTCTTCATTCCACCACAGACTCAGCAGGGGAAAGAAGCCATCTCACCTATGTTCTTGTTCCCCTGCTGCAGTCAGCTGAACATTTGGCAGAAGTGAACAAGATCTCTCCAAATCACCCAAAGGACAGGAATATATTTCAATCAGACTGTTTTAAAACAGTTCCAATTGTGATGTTTAATTGTTTTTTTCTTGAACAAACTTTGTAGATCACTGTCATATACTATGTGCACATCAGCTGAGCCTATTTTATCATGAAGGTCAGCATAAGACAGGCACTTGTAAAGACTATTATACAGATGTGGTTTGAATGCCAATATTGAAGTACTTTTCTTGAATGCGGCACAGTTAAGAGTGATTCTGTTAAAATGAGTAAAATGTGTCCACCACCTTTTACAAAATGTCCTACTTTTTCTACTGAGTGAATAATTGTTCAAGTTTGGATAAAGAGGCGAAAGAGGGAATGGTGGATATTCAGCAATTCATGGCAAAGTGAATACACAGGATGTTCCCTAAAGATGAACTGTGTGGGTGTCTGATACTGACAGTTGGGAGAAGCTGAATTTCTTTTGTCAAGTTTAGTATCTGCTGTCACCAGTTGCCTTCTTCCAATTTTAAGAACTGTAGCACGCCTGTTGAAGTCCAGCATCCTTTGAACAAGTTCAGAGAGTGCCTCATTTGGGCTGCCATGTCAGTTCCTGTATATTTTTAGATACAATATAATTGGATAAACAGGTAAAGCTATCGGAAGAGAATAACAAAAGAACAAACTGTTTAATCAGCCTTCGCTAAAAAGGTTGACTTAGATGAGGTGATTGGGTCATATTAAATCTAATTTCCCTTTGTCCCAGGGTAACAGGCCTATAGATGAAGAAGAAACACGTCATGAATCTGGGCTTCACTAGGGTTTTGTCACTGGTTCTCATGTCATCCTCATAAAGAATCTAGGGAAATATGATCTAGATATAATTGCCATTGGGTGGATGTGATACTCACAGAATACTTATCAAGAACGCATGCCAAACTGGAGGGATCTATCAGGCGAAATTCTGTAGGGACCTGCCCTGAATCTGGCATTATTCAGTATTTTCACTAATGGCATGGATGACAGAACCAAGAGTACACATCACACATTTGCAGTGTAAGAGACCTGGTTTGACATGTAAGAGTCCTGGTTTATGATTCAACGCGATCTTGAGAAACTTGAGAACTGATCTGAAAAAATAACAGGATGTATTTCAGCTGAGACATGTAAAAGGTTTTACACCAAAGAAAAATCACCAATACGCACACAGAACTGAGACACAACCGGCTATCAGCAGTTCTGTGGGTGAGGATTTGTAGTTGATCAAAATGTTGTACTCTTGGCAAAAGGGCAAACCTCATACAAAACTCGTTCTAAAGTATGCATACAGAAGAAAATAGTGTAAACCTTACACTAGTGCTTGTTGTTGAGACCACAGCTGGCATAATGCATTTAACAATACGAATAGTCTGGACACAAAATTCAAGAAACATAGAATCATAAGGTTGGAAAAGACCTCTAAGATCATCGAGTCCAACCGTCAACCCAACACCACCATGCCCACTAAACCATGTCCCTAAGCGCCTCATC